>NC_056745.1:978924753-979037253 GCF_019279795.1 Protopterus annectens
GTGTATTATATTAAATTTTAAAGGTGTATCAAAATACTGACTAAAACAAAAATAAAATAGCGTTACAGGTTAACATGTAGACTATCTCTTGCTGTCATCTCCTGATTTTACTGTCTTGAACATTGAAGTGCTGTAGAGTAAAATTAAAGGTAAAACACTGCCAGGTTTGTTAAACTTCACTTTCATTAGTGGAAAAAAACTGCAGTTGTCAATTGCAGGCAAAATTCTATTTAAGGTTGGACTTGTATTCCGTGTTAATTGCATTGTTTTTGTGTTCTGGCTGCTGCATGCTGCAAAACTGTAATTCATTGCCATGATTTTTCAACACAGTTTTTTAACAGGTATGCTGGTTTTATCTGTAACAGATTTCCCGAACTTTCAAACATCAGCATGAACTAACGGACAGAAAAGCAACATTTTTCTGTCAGGGACAATCCTGTTACAGTAGAGAGCAAGATGTCTTTGGTGTCCATTAAGCAAGAAGCCACACCAATCACAGTGGAAAATAGCTATAGTCCAGCAAATGGAAATGGAGAGCACTTTGACTCGGGTAAGTGCTGGCACATTTTTTTTTTTCATTTTTTTGAAGAGTTTGTTCAGCATGGATATTCTTGTATCATGACTGTGTCTGTAGCAGTCTAATCTGTTTATCTACAACTGATGTTATGATAAACAGTGTTATGTAATGTTTAACAAGAGTAAGCCTTTGAATGTATAATGAGCGTGTGTTTTCTGTGTATGTAGGGCTATGTGTTTATAAGTACATATATACAAGTGCGTGTGTGTAAGTTTTGTCGATATATATAATATATAAGTAGTACATGGAGCACAGTGATTATGCTTTGAAATGAGGAAAGCTATAAATTTGTAAAGCAAGTCTTTAGTGTGAGATCTGATCCTGACAGAGCTTAGTGGGTGATTAATAAAAGCTTGTTACTCATGCCTTAACACTAGACTGCGGTGGTGGTGCTGCGGTAGCGTTGTCGCCTCACAGTAAGTTGTCCTGTTCGATTCTCAGCTAGAGCGTCTTCTGTGTGGAGACATGCATGAATGGGCATCCCTTCGTTGAAGGTTGTGCGTCAGGGCTGGCAACTCGGCACGTAAAAATCTACTGCCAGTCATTAGCGGACCGGAGTTCCGCTGTGGCGACCCCTAACCAGGAAAAGCCGAAAGACACAACAACTCATGCCTTAACACTGGTAAGATTGGGTTTCATTCCAGGAACTAACCTTTAACAGTGCCAGCCAGTAAAGAACAGCAGCAGAAGGTAAAACAACTTTTAAAAGCGGTTAAAATTTCACACTGACATAATTATTCCTAAAACTAGTCTTGTACATGGCATGGGGCACGTTGCTGTCTGCTGTTTGGCAGTGCTAAGTGCTTTAGCAACTTTCAAAGGCTTTGAAAACAGATAAAACACTTTGCACTGCTGCATTTTTTTTCTGTAACTGATAGTGCATGGAGCAGATAAAGCTTCATACTCTATAAAGAATTATGATAAGATCTTAAGAGTCACCTTTCGAATTTTGCTATTGAGGTGTATTTCTAGGCTTCCATGTCTCAAACACATAATAAGTTGTTTACAGTCCGATACTTGTTTATATTTCAATATATAATGTATGTATTACATACATGTAGTGTGTGTTGGGGGGGGGGGGGGTCACAAAATTACCATAACCAGGTTGTGCTGGTTACTGTAAATTGCCTGAGTATGTGCACATGCATATAGATATGCAGCACAAATGTGTGTGTGTGTGTGTATATATACATACGTATCTGTATTATATATATATATATATATATATATATATATATATATATATATATATATAAAAAATTACACTTCAAAACATCTAAAACTCATAACATTTAAATTCAAAACATCGAGACCAAAACATCTAAAACCCATGACATCGAATTTCTTAACATCGAAACTTTACATCACAACATCAGCACTACAAATCACATAAAAATAACATCCCCTCCACCTATAACACCACCAAACTAACAAACCCACTTTTTGCTACGTTTCTGCAGGGGGGGACAAGCCCCCTTGCACCCCCCCATGTGTGGGGCTGCCCCCCCCCCGTAAATTAAATATACCAACTCCGAGATCGCACTACAGTGAGAAAAAGTTAATTC
The DNA here is from genome assembly GCF_019279795.1 of Protopterus annectens. Taxonomy (NCBI): domain Eukaryota; kingdom Metazoa; phylum Chordata; order Ceratodontiformes; family Protopteridae; genus Protopterus; species Protopterus annectens. The sequence continues at coordinate 978,926,896 of NC_056745.1, forward strand.
CCTAAACCCACTGTATCGCGATCACCTTAAAGAATGTATACATAATGTCTATATCACTTACCTGTATAGCCCAAAAACCACATAGAGTGGCAACACTGTATCGCGATCACCATAAAGAATGTACACATAATGTCTATATCACTTAACTGTATAGCCTAAAAACCACATACAGAGTGGCAAAATAAACACTATATGAATAGTATAAATTTCTACAGTATATAAATAGTAACTATATAAATAAAAATTACAACATCTCATACTGATACCACAAGAATAACAGATTAAACTATAACATTTACATGTTTCATGATACACTGTTCCATATTATACATTTTTGATGTTATGGGTTTTAGATGTTGTTGTCTCGATGTTTCGAGTTTAGATATTATGAGTTTTAGATGTTTTGAAGTGTACCTATATATATGTATATATATATATATATATATATATATATGTGTGTGTGTGTGTGTGTGTGTGTACACACATATATCTATATATATATATATATATGTATGTGTGTGTGTGTATGTATGGATTCACTTCAAAACACTGAAAATGAAAAAACTTCAAAATATAGAAGACCAAAACACTGAAACTTCAAAACACTGAAAACACATATGATACACATACTGAGTTTGAACAACATAAATCATAGCACTTTCCACCAAGTGTAAGCAGGGGGGCAAGCCACCCCCCACCCCCTGCTACTTAAATATATCATCTCCAACATTGCACTTTAGTGAAGTGCAGTCTTGGAGTTGATATATATATAAGTAGCAGGGGGTGTGGGGGGCACATCACCCCCCCATGGGAGGTGCAGGGCGGCTTGCCACCCTGCTTACATTTGGTGGAAAGTGCTATGATTTATGTTGTTCACACTCAGTATGTGTATCATATGTGTTTTGAGTTTCAATGTTTTGAGTTTTCAAGATTTTGAAGTTTCAGTGTTTTGAGCTTTCAGTGTTATGAAGTGAATCCGTGTGTGTGTGTGTGTGTGTGTGTGTGTGTGTGTGTGTGTGTGTGTGTGTGTGTGTGTGTGTATATATATAAATATATATATATATATATATATATATATATATATATATATATATATATATATATATATGGCTTGTTCCAACTCAGCAATAGCTCCTCATGGTCCTGCAGAGTGGTGCTAGCAGCAGAGAGATGAAAAAGAGTGATTGCTACTTGATTTAAGTATATTTTACTGCTGTTACCTTTGCGACTGTCTATTCTCGCCGAAAAGCGAGTTAAATCTGCTCTTTTGCCTGTTTTAAGCTTGTTTTTTGCAATTTCATACCTGCACTTTTAAAGTTTGTCTTTTTGTTGAATTTATCTGTTGAGGCTGCTCACTCAAGTGCGCTAGCCTGTGTTAAATAATTACTGTGCATTTTCTGCTGTTTGTATTGTAAAAAAAAAGAAAAACCAAAAAAAAATCCTTGTTTTTCTGCCTTTCCTGACCTAGAATAGTCCCTAATACAGGCATTGCTGTATTCCGGACTTTAGAATAGTTCCTGTGTTGTCCATTTCCTTACTTGGATAGAAGGAAGCTTCTTTGTTCACCAGTGGGAGTGGGGAGCTTTGAGCAGCCTATCTGTCCCTGGAGGAGTGATCTCAGCACAGAATCTTGTAGTTTATCCGCCGTTTTGGGCTAATTTCTAGCTCTTTCAAGTCCCCAGTATAAAAACCCGCTTTGGCGCGGTTTTTCGCTTGTTCCAACTCAGCAATAGCTCCTTGTGGTCCTGCAGAGTGGTGCTAGCAGCATAGAGACGAAAAGGAGTGACTGCTACTTGATTTAAGTATATTTTACTGCTATTACCTTTGCGACTGTCTATTCTCGCTGAAAAGCGAGTTAAATCTGCTCTTTTGCCTGTTTTAAGCTTGTTTTAAGCTTGTTTTTTGCAATTCCATACCTGCACTTTTAAAGTTTGTCTTTTTGTTGAATTTATCAGTTGAGGCTGCTCACTCAAGTGCGCTAGCCTGTGTTAAGTAATTACTGTGCATTTTCTGCTGTTTGTATTGTAAAAAAAAAAGAAAAAACAAAAAAATATCCTTGTTTCCTGCCTTTCCTGACCTTGAATAGTCCCTAATACAGGCATTGCTGTATTCCAGACTTTAGAATAGTTCCTGTGTTGTCCATTTCCTTACTTGGATAGAAGGAAGCTTCTTTGTTCACCAGTGGGAGTGGGGAGCTTTGAGCAGCCTATCTGTCCCTGGAGGAGTGATCTCAGCACAGAATCTTGTAGTTTATTGGCCATTTTGGGCTAATTTCTAGCTCTTTCAAGTCCCCTGTATAAAAACCCGCTCTGGCGCGGTTTTGCATGATTTTGCGCATAGCGCAGCATCGGGCAGCGCCGCTTAATCGGGCTTAAACTATTCTTGGCTCCACAAAGTCTACTCTTCACTTTTTCCCTTAGATCTGCTCTATCTCTCAAAATAAGTACCCTATTTTCAATCTAAAGCCCTGCACTTGCTCATATAAGCAATTATATAAGTTAGCACTAATAAACTAATAGCACTACATGCTCATATACTCCCTTGGAGTACTCGGCCCCTATTGGTCCTTTTTGATCAAGTTATAAAGGATTTACTTATACTATTCAGGCATGTCCAAAGGTCAGTTGCTGGTTTCCTCTCCCGTCCAACTGGTGAATCTGGGAATCTTGAGGCAATGTTACATTTGCCTCATGTACACAGACAACCCTCTCCTCCTCCCAACAAATACAAATATATGCGAGAGAAGCAACCATATAGCCAAACTGGAGGCTAAGCTCTCTCAACTCAGTACTGGCGCAGTCAGTCAGGAGGAGAAGGTAACCACACACATCACAAATCCAGTCACACATAGACCTACCACAACAGCAAAACAAACACATAAACAAACAAAAACATACTTGGAGGCTCTAAATATAAATCTGCCTAAACAACAGAGACCTCCAAAGCAGACATCCAAGCAACCGTTACCCCAAAACAAAACACGTGTAACACATACTTCACAAAGTCAGTGTGCCAAACAGTCACAACCCTTAAGGCTAAACAACACACCTGATACACCTGTAATAGGTGACTCTGTTGTCAGACGCACTGATGTTCCACTCACCAGGCTGAACAAGGAGAAGGTCACGGTGAGCTGCCTGTCGGGCGCCAGGATCCGCCACATAACACAAGCACTCAGGTCACTCCAAAGCAGGTACAAATATGACTCAGTCATTGTCCATGCTGGTGTGAATGACCTGAGATGTACCTCCCTGGACTACATGAAAAGAGACATAGAGGAGCTCTCTGATCATGTAGCCCAGGCAGGTATGACCCTAACCCTGAGTAGCATCTTACCCTCACCAAGAATGATGCCACAGTATAAAGACAAAATGATCAATTTTAACAATTGGCTAAAGTTTTGGTGTCATTCAAAGGGGATCCAGTGTCTGTCAGCCTGGGATGACATGTTCGACAAGCCACGTTGCTTCGCTAGGGACAGCTTGCACCTGTCACCCCTGGGCTTTCTGATACTGGCAAAGGCTCTTGCCACCCCCATAGTGCCTTTTTTAGGCAAGACTCAAAAGACAAACCCACCTCCATAGACAAAACAAGGGAAAAGAAACTAAGGGTAATGCTACTCAACGCCAGAAGTCTAAACCTCAAAATGCAAGCACTCAAAGCCCTCCTCAGTATGGAGAATATTGATGTCTGTGCAGTAACAGAGACCTGGTTCAAGGCTCCCAAGAGCACCCCAGCACTACCAGGTTATACCTCATACCATGCTTTTCGGCCCCAAAACTCGAACCGAACCACAAAGGTAGGGGGAGTATCCATATTCATCAAAGATACCCACACCTCCAGGTTAGTGGCACTGCATGAAGCATCGGAGACCATCCATGTGCAACTAACAGTGGGAAAAACTGCCTTTCAGTTTGTAGCCTGCTACAGACCACCCTCCCAAACTCAGGAACCACACTCGGCTTTCCTGAGAACACTGGAGAATGTGAAGGTCTCTCCAAACACCATTATATTGGGCGACTTCAACTACCCAAACATAGACTGGGAGCATTACTCAAGCCCCAACGCCCTAGCCCAAAGGTTCCTAGAATTTATAAACTCAAATGCTATGGAACAACTAGTCACCACTCCCACAAGAGAGGAAAACATACTGGACCTGATCATCACAAGCATGGGGACTCTGTGCCCCACATCAGAGGTATACCCCTCATTGGACCATAAATTAATGTCTCTGGACATCCACATCCCGACCCCACCACCTGCCCAGACAACCACAGTGAAAAACTTCTCAAAAGCAAGTTTCATACTTCTCAAAACTGAGGTAAAATCCTTCAAAGCCCCCAGGTCAGTGGAAACTACGGCCCAAACTGCAGAATCCTTTATAAACGCATTCTATGGACACCTACAGGAATGCATGGATCAAGCAATCCCAAATAAAACCAAGACCCAGTCCTCCAAAGGCAGGCACCCTGTCTGGTGGACCCCAGCCATAAATAAGCTATATAACAAAAGGAGGAAGCTACTACATGATAGAACAAAATCCCTAAAAGGGAAGGCATCTCTGATCAGTACTAGCAAAAAACTACGGTCCCTCATAAAATCATCTAAGGCCAGCTTTGAGAGAAAAATTGCACAGGACACTAAAGATAATCACAAGGCCTTCTTAAGTTATGTTAGGAACCTGGGTGGCAACTCCCAGATATGTTCGGAGTTAGTCCAAAATGACAAAAAATACACTGAACCCACAGACATTGCCAACATCCTGGCAGACAGGTTCAGTGCAAACCCCCCTTTACCCCCCAAAAGAGCAAATATCTATCCCAGCAGAGAGTTGTCTCCCTGACATCTCAGATGCTCAGGTGAGAGCTGTCCTCTCCAAAGCAAAAAACACAGCATCAGTCGGAACGGACGGTGTCCCGGGCTGCATCCTACACGAGCTCCAAGAAGAGCTAGAACCTTATATAAAGTTACTGTTCAGTCTCAACCTTACTACAGGATATATGCCCAAGGAATGGCGTACAGCAACAGTGGTCCCACTCCACAAAGGTGGTGCCTCAACGGACCCTGGAAACTATCGCCCCATAAGCCTGACTAGCCTGGTCTGCAAAGCTATGGAGCGGATCATCATGGAACTCATAAACAAAGACATTGGGGACCTACAGACGCTGGATCCTACCCAATTCGGCTTTGTCAAGGGCAGATCCTGCCTCTTGAACCTGGTCGATTTCTTTGAAACAGTCACCAAGACCACAAATGAAGGGAAGGTAGCCCACACAGCCTACCTGGATCTCGCAAAAGCCTTCGACACAATACCCCACTCTGGCATCATAAAAAAAAATCTCTCCAGCTTAAATATCAACCCCTATGTCATAAGATGGGCTGCAAACTGGCTCAAGGATAGAACCCACATGGTCAGAATTGCGGGAGCCATGTCAGACTCTAAACCAGTTACAAGTGGCGTCCCACAAGGCTCAGTCCTGGGACCTCTCTTGTTCGGTATATATTTTTCTGAGGTACAGGCCGACACGGGAGGACTGTGGCTGACCAAGTTCGCAGATGACTGCAAACTAGGTGCCATAATCAACTCTCCAGCTGGCACAAGCATCCTCCAAAAGGGTCTCACAGAGACGGATAACTGGTGCCAAAGCCATGGCCTAAAGCTAAACGCCAAAAAGTGTATAGTCATTCCCTTTGGGAAAAACAAAGTGCCCACAAATTACCACATAGGCAGTAATCCATTAAGTACGGAGGAAGTAATTAGGGACCTGGGGACCCAAGTTGATAGTAATCTCTACTTTGACAACCACGTTGCCAAAGTGGTTAGAAAGACCTTCTATATAACCCACCTTATCATGAAAGGATTCACATCTAGATCAAGGGAGGTCATTGTGCCCCTTTACTCATCACTCATTCGGCCAATAATTGAATACAATGCCCCATTTGGGATGTACCTTACCCGACACCTGCAGCAACTGGAAAGACCCCAAATGTACCTCACCAAGAGGATCAAGGGACTCAAACAGATGACCTATGCTGCTCGGTTAAAGAAACTCCAGCTCTACTCAGTTGCATACAGCCTACTTAGAGGCGATCTGTGCCTGACATATAAAGCCATGTCCAACCCAGAACTAATGGACATGCTCCACCTCAAAAAATCCAAATCCCTTAGAGCTACGCGCTCGAGGGACTTGAACCTCAACACAGAAATTAATAGGACATGCTGGAGAGACAGATTTATAACCCAGAGGCTCCCAGCACTTTGGAATAGATCCCAGTTCAAGTCAGGCAGAGACCCTCACTGACTCTCTTCAAGAGGAATCTTGACAAGTGGATGGGAGATCGTAGGTTTACCCTGGGGATCACGTCTGTGTCACTACTAGGCAGAGGCACAGTAAACTAAACTAAAAAGGGCACAGTAAAACTCATTTAAAAGGGTGGCGAAAGCCAAACATACTCTGGCTAGGCTTGTAAATGCCCTAGGGCAGATAGCCTAGTATCAACCTATGAACCTATATATAGGTATATATTTATATCTATATAGATAGAGATAGCTATAGATAATGCATACACATATTTATGCATGTATATGTGTGTATATAGACAGCTGGATGTAGGTATATGATGGTGTTCAACTGGCGTTCACGGCCAAGTGTATACCATTATAAATGTGATATAAAACCACTATATGTAATTTACTTCCCTTACAGGTGAAAAGTTGATGATGATAGCAGTGGAGGGATTGTGAAAACTCACACATCTCAAATTCTGTCCAAGTGTCACAGCAGAACTAAGATTTCTGGGCCATGTAACAAATGTATTGCAAAACTGGATTGTTACAGTACTGTAATATAATCCCCTAATGTGTTAGAGTTTACTTCTAACAAACTGCTGACTACACGTAAGAGATACATAATGTAATTGATCCGCAAATGGGATGTTCTCGAGCGATGCAATTTATGGCATTGCCAAACTAGTAAATGTAGTACACCTGCCCTCTTCTTTCCACAAGTGAAATTAAAGTAACAATGTTAGTACTTAAGGCTCAGAGTCCAAAAAATATGCAGTATTGCTGGTCATACCTCTCAGCTCTCCAGATTTTACCTCATATTTTTGTTGTATTCCTCATAAAATTTTTGGTTTTCGGCAAATCACTGAGGTTTGATCACCAAATCACTAAATAATGACATACAGTTGAGTCTCAGACTTCATATCCTTCATAAAAATGCATGTAAACATGACATCTTTTATTCTGTCAGCTGTCTTAAGTTTATAAGTGCAATATTTAAAATTTGTCACTATTGTTGGGCGTTTGTCCACCCATTATTTTAGGGTTTGTCCAGATTTCTTGTGCTAAGACGTTGTTAGTAAAAACTGGGTCTTCGCAGGTGCAGCATCAGATATCATTATGCAAATGCATGTTAGTGAGTGAGATGGCAGCAGTGCATTCTGAGCAAAGTATTCTCTTTTGTTGTTGATGTATGGAAAGTATTATGTTTTTGCCATTTTGATGACTGAAGTTTATATGGCATAGCGTATAGGTGATCATCTTTCAGAAAATAAGTACAGATGCATAATTTAAACTTATATCTGAAAAAGGTGAAATGCATAGTTTTAAATTTGTGATTTTAAAGGTTATGCATTCACTATTACTTGGTGGTGATACTAAGTTGCTTACAGAGAATGAGGAAATGCGGTGGATACTTAGGTTTAGAGCACATTTTCCACCAGGATTAAATGGTACTTTTACTTTAAAACCCTTACTTAAGTGCCTTTGAGAGCAAGTTTAATGATTTAATTAATTTCCTGTCATGTGTTTTACGGATTATTTAAATAAAATTTTGTGTCTCATGTTTTTATCTATTGCCTGAAGAAGCCTTTTGGCAAAAGTTTGACTCGCACATTAAAGGAGACGTGTTTTGCTGTGGTTTCCAGTGGTTTTTATTCATTTATATGGCATACTAACTGAAAATGTGCACGGAAAGTGTAATATTTTCTGATTGCCCTAGAACTTTGAAACATCTCAAATGAATGTTAGGGCTTCCAATCTTGTGAAGCTTGGTGCTAGAAACACTTTTTTTTATGTACCATGTATCTATGTAGGAATGTCTGAAGATATGGTGATGTGCAGTAATGCCATGAGAGAGACACGGTGTTAAAACACCATGAGAGACATACAGTGTTAAAACTAAGCACACATTAATAGCAGCATTAACGAGCCATTTTCACAAAATATCAGTTAAACAGAAACTTGTGGAGACACTGTCAATTTGAAATTCTAGTATTATGGAGCCAAATTGACAAATAGCATCTTGTGTTAATTTGTTTTTTATGGAGTGTACAGATACCGTGGATATAACAGTTTCATTTAGATTTACATTTCACTGCCCCCCCCCCAAAGTGATCTACAGTATGCCCTACCTTCAGGACCCCCCCCCCCATTTTCCAGGGTGGGAAGTCTTGGGGAAGAGGCAGTGCGAGATGAAGCACCTGGATTCTCCTGAAGAATCCCTCACTGAGGATATTGACTTCAGTGAAAGAGAGGGGGCCTCTAAATCCTCTTGCAATGATTCCTTCTTTGGAGATCTTTTGGAGCTGCTCCACCAGTCCTGGGATTGAACTGCCAAAGCCCCATCTCCAGAAAGATCAGTATTTTTGGAGGGATTCAGGGTGACCCATCCATGTCCTGGGTGTTTCCCCCTCCGGATGCAATTATTGACCTGGTCTCCTGGAGGGGGGGGTGGAAGGAGCCCGATACAATGGAACCAATTCCAAAGAAGCTGGATAAGATTCTTACCCCTCCCAAGGACCGACAGCAATGGAGTAAGGGTCCTGCCATTGATACAGTTGTGGTGACAGCAGCCACTAGTGGCATCTCATAAAAGAGTTCATTGGTTCATCCTCCAAATTGGGAGTCTTTGGCATTGGACCTTTTAGGGAAGCTGTCGTGTGTCTCAGCCCCATTTGCACTGAGGGCATTACATTATCTTACTCTCTTGAAGAAACTTCACCATGACATTGTGTTGGAAGTTTCAAGGATAGTTAGGACCCAGCTGACTCTGGAAACTCAGTTGTCCACCTTGCAATCTATTGCCAAGGTTTCATGCATCTGCTATTTAACACAACTGATAGCACATCCCTAGCTACAGACACCTGCATTGCCATGCTTTGCCATGCTTGGATGAGGTTGTTCAATTTTGTGGACTACTTTAAGGCATCTTTATTAATGCCCCCTTTGATGACTCTGCACTTTTTTGGGCGCAAGGCTATAAGGGCATTTTTATCAAAAGCAAGCAGGATTGAAAGACACTGTCTGCATTGGAGTGCATTTTGCTACCCATCAACAGAACTTGTATCAGAAGCAGAGAGGGTTTTTCTAGGAAAGCACAGCAGCCTTTTCAGGAAGCACCTTCTGAAGGCTCCTCTGACAGGGGGTGGGGGAGGTAACCAAAATGGGGACTACCCATGTAGCAGGGGCGGTCCGCAGAACCAGAGCTTCCTTGGAGCTTTCTCGGAGAAGCCCTTTCAGCAACCCTTAGGGCTTGCCCTAACTATCTGGCTCTGTAGGCAGTTGGAGGTTGGTTGGCTCTACACCCAGAAGCTTGGAAGGCCATCACCTTGGACTCATGGGTGCCAGGAGTCATATCCAGAAGCTGTACAAATCATTTTTAGAAACTCCAAACTTAAATCACAAACAGTTTCCAACTTGCCACCCTGTTAGAGAAGGGATGCAGCCATCGAAATTCAGAAGCTGTTAGTAAATCGAATAATCCAAGAGGTCCCAACAAGCTAATGCAGATCTGGGATTTATTCACGGTTCCTTTTGGTTCCACAGAAGAACAAGGGCCTCAGGCCAGTTTTGGGTTTGAGCAAGTGGAATTGCTTTGTACAATAGATCAAGTTCCAGATGGTCATGGTGCAGGACATTCTGCCTCTCTTGAGAAAGGATGATTGGATATGCTCAACTGACCTCAAGGATGCCTGCTATCATATAAATATAGCAAGGCATTCCAGGAGGTTTCTACACTTCTGACTGGTAGCTAGTCATTATCACTTCAGAGTCCCGCTCTTTATTCTCACCCCACCCTCCGGTCGTAGAATACCTGGCTCAGGCTGCAGGGGTTCCAGTTCTTCCCCTTACTTGGACAATTGGCTTCTAACTGTCTCCACGAGAGCAACCTTATCAGCGCCAGGAACACCTTCTTTCACCTGTGCAGTTCCTTGCGGAACATGGTCAACCATCAGAAGTCCATTATCCACCATGTTTAGCCCCTTGAGTTTATAGGTTGCCACTCAGACACGGCCCATTTTCCAGAGTATCAACCGTTAGTTGTCTAGCCATTTCCTTGCTTTAATACAGAAAGCTTTCAGCTTCCCTTGTTTTAAGGCTCTTAGGGCACATGGTGGCCATCATTTGCTTGGTTCCTTTAGTGAGATACCATATGAGAGCTCTGTCATAGACAGTGCAGTGGTCCTACTTGATGCATCCATTGGAGTTCCCCATTTTGTTGACAGATGTCTGTTGCGATCAGATTAGCTGGTGGTTGAAGTTTCTACTGGGAGATTGTTTGCCCCCCACCCCCACCCCCACTCCCGGGCATGGTCATGATGGACGCCTCACTTCTAAGGTGGGGTGCATTTCCAGTGGAGACCTGGTACACTACCACGACCAATCTTCACATCAACAACCTGGAAATGATAGTGGTCCTTCTTGCGTTGCAGGCATATCAGAATGTTCTCTCCAAGGGTGTGATCTCATTTCAGGCAGATATGTCTGTCGTTTGGTATCTGAACAAACAGGGGAGAACCCATTCTTATCCACTTTGCTGGGAGACCATGAGGGTCTGCCATTGGGTGACTTTGTCTCAACAGTTTCTGGATGCACTGCGCACTCCAGGGAAATCCACAACATTTTTGCAAACAGTCTTGGCAGGAAAATTCTTTTTTCCTCATGAGTGGATCTGGAATCCAGGAGCTGCCGGTCAGATTTTTTGGTGCTGGGGCACTCTGTGTTGCAGCCCCTCCGCATCCCTATCCAGCACTAAATACAGCAGCTATTATGCCTTTGCTCCTCCTTAGGGACAGTCACTCAGGGGTTGTTTTCTGTATGCTTGGTCCCCAGGCCTCCTGTAAGTGTATCTTCCGACACCATTGATAATAAAGTTTGTTGGCAGCCTGTTGCAGAACGACTGTAATTCTCATTGTCCCTTTTGGCCCCTTCAGGTGTGGTTTCCCTTTCTTTGGCCTCTTCTGAGGTACCTTCCTTGAGACCTGGATCCCATTCTGGATCTGATTTCTAACCTGGTAGGCTTGGATCTGGCTGACCTTCAGATGCTCAGGTTAACTGCATGGTTTCTCCAATTCCCGTGATGGCCAGAAATCCCAGGCTTTCAGACAGAGTGAAGAATATTTTGCCTTCTCAAAAAATATGCATTAAGAGGAAATGTTTTGCTTATTGGGCTAACTCTCAAGATTTGCATCCCCTTTTCAGCCCCTTTGGAGGTCATTGTGGACTTCCTTGCAGACTTGTTTAACTCATGATCCAATCATTGTACTATTAAGGTACAATTGATGTCTATTTCCAGTTTTCATATTGAAAGGGATAATTTGCCATTGACAGCTTTTAAAACTTTGAAGGTCTTTCTCAAGGATACCTTTTTGTTGCATCCCCCGGTCTAGGATCCTTTTCCGCCATGGGACTTGCCTTTCATCCTACAGGTGCTTGTTACACCTCTATTTGAGCCTTCTGCTAAGGCTAACTTTAAGTTGTTTTATTGGAAAACTTTATTCTTGGTGTCAAGCTCTTTCTTCAGTACCTCCATATTTGTTTTTTTCATAATGACAGGGTGTCTCTCTGCATGGATCTTGCCTTTCTCCCAAAGGTGGCAGAAGAGAATAATTTGAATCAGTCCATTCGCTTGCCAGTATTCTTTCCTGAATTTTCCAACAAAAGTGAATATTTACTGCATTGTCTTGATGTCCATAGACAATTGAGGCTTTATTTGGACAGAAACAAATTGTTCAGAAAGTCTGACCAGTTATTTATCTCCTTTTCACAGGCCTGGTTGGGTATGCCAATGTCAAAAGTTACTCTGTCCAAGTGGCTACCTGATTTGTATTTCTTGTGGTATAGTTTGAAAGGAAAGCCCTTCCATTGTAAACCAAAAGGTCTTTTTACTAGAGCTGTGGCTACTTCTGCAACTTTTTTCTCCAGACTGGGTTTGGATGATGTTTGTGCAACTGCTACTTGGGTGAGCCCTCACCAATTTATGTCCCACTACAAACTGAACATTCAGTTGAAGTCTAGAGTCTGTTTTGGTTCTACACATTTCACAATATCCTTTTGTGAGACCTCCCTATGGTTTTACGTGGCTATGGATTCTTTCGCACAAGTTAAATCTGGATAGAAAAGATAACATTGGATATGAAAGTTATGTACTTACTGTAATGATAGCACTGTGTTGACATTAGCACTTACTGTAATGATAGATCTGTGCTGACATTAGCATTTTGATGTTAAAAAAATAAATATACATTTGTTAAAAATAAATAGAGTAAGTAGTCTAATGGGGCAAGAAATATATTTTCAGCAAAAATCTGAGGAGAAAGGCTGTAAACAATGGGAATAAAAATGCATGCAGTAATGTTCTAATACATAGAGGAAAACACTACAGTAAAATGAGAGACCATATACAGCAATGATTAATATGTAATGTTCAAATGAAACACTACATTAAGAATAGAAACAACTGAAAACACCGTAAGTTACATTGACAGGTTTATTGGTGTGTGTGTTGACTGTCAGTGATATGCTTTGGGTACACTCATGACAGAAAACAGAAATGTCAAAGCTGCTTTTTGTGGACATGTATTATAGCTTAATGTTCAGAGCATTGTCTGCTCTGAATTCTGTCTTGGAAATCGTTTTGATATTTTACCTCATTTTCATTAGTCACTGTAAACTGAAATGTGTAGTGCTTGCTCATGTACAAGTCAGCACTGTAAAGGTGTAACAGAGAAGTTGCCCTATGTAATAACAGAAGTAACTACTTTAAAAACTACTTTTATGTGTATGTGACATGTAAGCTGTATAATCCATTTCTCCTATTTGCATTAAGGTATACAAAATTATTACTGTTTGACTTTTGTAGTTAAAGTTACAGGATTAACTGCTTTGAAGGGACAGAAGTGTGTTCTTTTAAAGTCTGTGTTTTTCACTAGATAAAGTTACCTGCTCATGTTGTTGTTCTTCTTTCGGCTTTTCCCGGTTAGGGGTCGCCACAGTGGAACTCCGGTCCACTAATGATTGGCAGTAGATTTTTACGGTGCCGAGGTGCCAGCCCGACACCCAACCTTCAACGAAGGCACACCCATTCACGCATGTCTTTCGAATGCCACTCGACCGCGGGGAGAACATGCAGACTCCACACAGAAGGCAGTCCAGCTGAGAATCGAACCAGAGATCCTCTTGCTGTGAGGCGACAACGCTACTGCTGCACCACCTGCTCATAATTTGACTAATTTACTTAGTGATGATGAAGCGCTTGCTAGAAGGTTGTGCACTGAGAGGCAGTGTTCACTAGTCAAACCAACAGCCTGATTTGCAATAAACATGTTAACATAAATAATGTGTATGGATTTTCTTGGGGGGGGGGGGGTGCTTTTTATAAATCAGGTTCCTGCAAGAAAAAGGCAATGTCTATACACTGTATTACAGCATGTATTAAACAAAAAGGAAACAAACCAAATGCTAGGCAGTTCAAAAGTCTGTAGTCCAAACTGTGTTTTAACAACTCAGAGATAAATCAGTATTATGTAAGGGCAGGATTAAGATGAATGAACTGAAAATATAAGTGGAAAAAAATGATAAACATTTAATGAAGAGTCATCTAGTTTACTAAAATCAGGAAATGGTGAACGTGATGTTGGTTCTGTTTGTGTTGGAGTTTTTATAAACGTTTTTTGTGATTTCCAGTGGAAACCATTAAACATCTGCATATGATTCAACATTTTAATCCTGTGGCATTTTTACAGTAAGTGTGTGGGAATTTGTGTTGTTTTAAGTGTCTTATTTTTATGTAGTTGTGCCTACTGTAGTAAGATGGAGAATTTTGTAATAAAGGGAATGAACACTTAGTAAAGCTAATTCCTACATATTATTTTGTAATATTGGTTGTCTGATAATGTTTCCCTTCATGTATTCTTTCTTTCCATTGCTGGCAGCTCCATCTGGCAGTAATTATTATTATTATTATTAATTTTTTTTTTTTTTTTTTTTTTTTTTTAACAGAAGTTAATCAGTTCATCATTAAGTTCAGAACACACCTTCCAGTTGTATATCAAATATACCCCATACTTTTTCCAGTCTCACCATTACATTGATTTATAACTCTGGTACTCCAAATTTAAGTTGTCATAATTCGTAACACTTTCCCACCAGCACCCAGTTTAAGTGCAACCTGAAAAAAAAAAGTAACATGTGTCCGAGTATTTGCTCTGTTCACCCGTTTGTTATCAATGCCAGTTGCATATAAACTGTATCCTCTCTAACACAGTAGCACTTGATCAGTTGATATTTTATCCTGTTTGGTTGACTAGAAGTATGTAATTATTTATTCAAAAGGATACCATTAATAAGATGTACATCACTACTCTCCTTTGGTTAGGCAATCACATCAGTACCGCAGAAGGTCAAACACAGAACCAAAGATCGTCAGTAGTTAATTTCCATCAGACTTTTATAGATTTATGTGTCTTTAATTATCCTTTAGTAGATAGCGCATATTGTGTAGACTCCCTGAGATAGCTTATGACCTACTGCTTATGAAGTGTTGGGTTCTGAGGCTTCTGAGTGTGAATAAGCACTGTGGCAGGCATTTTTATTTGCCTAAAACTATGCCAGCAAATTTGTGCCCCCCTTCCCTAACCTACAGAACTAATCCGCTTTTTTCTCCTTGACAAGTGCATGTGTAGCCTCTGGCTAAAGTATTGAACCTAGAAAACACTATTTCTTTTTCCACTTGGGCACGTTAGTGTAAGTGATGTCCAGTAAGGATATGCAAGATTTAAAGGAATGAAATACACAAAAGACTAAAATGTGTACTTCTAGATCTGTTTCAGGTATTTCAGCTTTTTCTCCGTCTTTTTTTTACTGATCCACTTAGTGGTGTGATCCTCACAGACTTCTTTCACCTATAACCTGCGTCAAAAGCATCCAAAAAATGCCATGACTTATACAGTCAACATTAAACTAAAAAAATAGATATGCTGCACTTTATTTATAAGTTAGTACTGTTTCAGTAAGTTAGACACTACGTAAATCAAATAATAAGATGTAAATCTGTTTTAAATTTATAGTATTAAATTCTAAGTTCAGTTGCTCTTTTTGAGATGACCCTTAAGCTTATTTTGCATATAGTAACTAATTTAGGTAATTAACATTATTGAAGTCTGTGGATTTCTTAAGTAGGTTCGTGAATGATATCCCCATCAAGGTCGGTACATCAGACTTAAACTAGAAAACAGAGTAAGTGTTGTCTCTTTGTTTAAAAGCAAAGATAGTGAGCTGAGGTAAAACAGTGGTGGTGTTTCATGTGTTGTGTGTATGATGTGCACAGTTTTTAGCTGTACTGCAGTTCATTAGCTGGCGGCTGTCATCACTGAGAATGCATTATCTGTGGTTTGTTTCTGTAGCCCAGCAGTTTTGTTCTGGGTCTGTTATGAGGGTCTTTGTTCTCCTGGTATAGGTGGATGCCTTATTAAACTCTGTAATGTTGGGGGGCAGAATTGTTGGCATAATAATTTGTGTATAATTATTGGAGCTTAGTAAGGCCCTTTTTCTATGTCCAGATAGGTAACCATTTGGCTTTATTCAGAATTTAACACTGATGATGGTATGTAGGCACTAGTAACATGAACTCAGAACTGGCCTTTGGTCAACTGGTGCCCTAGGCAAAAGATCGCCACAGCACCCCCCCCCCCCTCCATCAACACCCTGTGCCCCCATCCTGGTTTACCTACACCATCCAGATTACTGGAAAAGCGCCTCTGCTAGAGCGGTGCCCTAGGCGGCCGCCGAGCCGGCCTATGCCTAAGGCTGGTTATGCATGAACTACAAGACTGTTTTGGAATATTTTCTTTGTTCTGGTATTTTCATTGGAGGTAAATGCATTTCAGAAAGACTAATCCTTTTAGAGATCACCAAGTTTTGAGTTAAGAGTTTTATGTCATCTGGAAGAAGAAGTTGGAAGATGCATGTACTGCTTCAGTTTATATTTCCTTTAAATCTGCTTGAAAGTTCAAGGAAGAGTAGAATTACAGTCCCATGTGTCTGAATGAGTTGTCAGTGTAAACTTTTCAGTTAAAAGGAGGTATTCATTTTCCAGTCTGAGTATGGGAAGTGAGCTTGACAGTTTACCAGATAACAGTTTTATTTTATTTATTTATTTTTTTTATTTAAAGAGTAGGCATCACCTCAGTGTTCTCACTCAGGGCAGTAGCAGTATTTATGGAATGGCAGTGCTGTATGATCATTAAATGAGTACACCCCCCCCCCCTCCTTCTCCAGGTGTATAGCATGGTGTCATTTTTTTTGTTAACTGGGCAGTTGAATGTATCCTTTCTTGGGCCACTTCAGCCATGAGCGAGAAAGATTTTATTAATGAATCAACATGTTGCCCAGTAATGGGGAACTACTGGGATTTCCTGACCGAAAAATGAGAATGTGTTAGATAGATAATGCCGTAAGTTGATGTGATATTTATTCATGATTTACTGTCCATGTATACTTGAACTGGATGTTCTTATACCTGCAGGTAGTCCAGTCACTTCCACAAATTCTGGACAATTGATTTCATCCAGTTTGGGTGATTGCAGTTTGTGTTTCTAGTGATAGGATTAAAGGAGTTTATTTGAAAGATGAATGTAGGACAATACTTCTCCCCAAAAAAGTAAAAGGTCAAGTAAATGTACGCATTGACAATAGATTAAATATTCCAAAATGTGGGATGGCAAATACATATGTGAAATTTTCTCGGTCTGCCTTTTAGAAATTGTTCTCTTCTGCTTGTCTGTAACAAAGAAACAAATGCTGCATTTAATAGTTGTGGTTAATGAGCGGTCATCATTCCTTGCTTTTGACTTTATTTCTGACATGCTGTATTAAGTCGTGGCCTTTGTTTCTGTTGTGTTTGTTAAATTAAATCCAAAAACAGTACTGTGAAGATCTGTTGAAATGGAAGGCTTTAGAACTGAAATTCCTAAAGTCTTAAAAAAAGCTAAAAAATAACCTGGATGCGAGATAGTAACTAGAAATTATGTGCTTATAAAACTTCATGAGTTGTTTCAATTCCCTTCTGCTAATATTATTAGTTTGTATGGTGTATAGTGTTATACCACTCTTGCCTTAAATGGAGTAGATATTTTAATCATTTGTTTGTGATTTTGTTTGACTGAGTCATAATCCTTTTAAAGACTACTGACTTGTTTTTAAGGTTCAAATTACTGTGTATTACAAAACCTGATTCAGGATATATTGAAATGTGTGTATTTCTGGCTGGAAAAAGACTGCAATTAATACTGCTAATGATGTATATAACATTATAAAACAGTGTTGTTTGGAGTTTGCATGTTCTCCCTGTGTTCGCGTGGGGTTTCCTCCTGGTACTCAGGTTTCCTCCCACATTCCAAAGACATGCATCTGGAGCATTTCTCCCCGGGCCTCCACTGAAAACAGGCTCTGTGGAACCTAGTCGGACTTTCCCGGTCAACAAATGATAAATAATAAATAAATAAATAAATAAATAAAATTGTTGACTATTCTCTTTTTTAGCTTATTTGCCTTGGAACAGTAGTCAAAAAACAAACACTGGGATGTATTCAGAAACAGTGCACATGAAACAACGTAGTAAGCAGTGATTCGCAAGGAGATGGTGACTTAAGAGACACAGTTAGTTTGTGCTACAGAAGAAATAGAGTGGTATGCATGATATGCAGATGGATGCTCAGTAATATGAAAATTGTCTCAGCACTTCAGTGTGAGCCATAGTTTATGCAGATGACAAAGTCAAACATGGCAGTGTGGTTCAGAAATGTATAAAATTAACTGAATGAGCTGTGGTGATCAACTACTGTGAATACCAGGACTTTCTGGTGTACAGGAGCTTCAGTTCTATTATGATGCTAGCAATAGTGGTGTAGCATTAGCAGAGCTGTATGTGTTAGTGGGAGCTTTCAGTACCAGGATTCGAAATGTTGTACCATGTCATCTTCCTCTTAACAGATGGGTCTGCCAGTAGTTAACATGCCTTCATCTCCATAACCTCAATAGGGACTGCAAGTAGTTAACATGCCCTCATCCCCATAACCACAATATTGTTGACCACCATATGAAAGTTTGTAGACATGTGCTGCCCTCACATGGATTCATGGAGATGCTTGGAATGACTATGCAAATGGACATGAAGGTTTGTGTAACATTAACCATCCATGCTTCAGGGACTCTTCAGCATCAGACATGATGCATTAGGAGTTTCAGAGACCTTGGCTTTGGGAATTTTACACCAGTTCCTTGATGTGATACTGCAACATATGAGGAAGAATATTTTGTGTCTTTGGATGACAGAGTAAAGAACTACAAGTACATGAGCATTGTATGACATAGCCCCATTTCTCTAAGGCCTGGAGGACCCCTGATTGCCCACACATGGTCTTCAGGTTCACACTTGCTCTACATGGCATCTGATATATTAACTAGAAGGAATTGCACTCCATCAACTCTCAGGTTATGTACCGTGTATTTGTGCATCACACAGGCAGTTCCCATGATTTCCACATCTGACTCCTATACCAGTATTCCTTTGGGGTGATGTTCCATGTGGTCATTTAGTTGTCAGCCACACACATTGCCAGCCACAGATTTCTTGATATATTTTTCCCATGGACATAGACAGCAGACCAGTTGTAGTTTGTGTCCACTGTTGTATGTTAGAGGTGATGCAGCATATGCCTTAGAGCTGTAGCTGTTAACCCCCATTTGTAGCCTCCAGACCAGTGCAGAGATGGCATATAACGATGCATTGTCGCAGACATGGAGCCCTGCAGAGATGGCACATAACACTGCACTGTCATAGCAGCCGTGCAGAGATGGCTTGTAACACTGCACTGTCATAGACATGGAGCCATGCAGAGACAGTGTATAATTCTACACTGTCATAGACAGAGATGACATATAACACTGCATTGTCATAAACACGGAGCCGTGCAGAGATGGCATATAACACTGCACTTTCATAGACACAGAGCCATGCAGAGATTGCATATAACACTACACTTTTATAGATATGGAACCATGCAGAGATAGTATACAACACTGCACTATCATAGACACGGAGCTGTGCAGAGATGGCGTATAACACTACACTTTTATAGATATGGAGCCATGCAAAGATAGTATATAACACTGCACTGTCATAGACACGGAGCTGTGCAGAGATGGCATGTAACACTGCACTGTCATAGACGTGGAGCCATGCAGAGATGGAATATAACATTGCACTATCTTAGCAGCTGTACAGAGATGGCTTGTAACACTGCATTGTCATAGACATGGAGCCGTGCAGAGATGGTGTGCAACTCTACATTGTCATAGACATGGAGCTGTGCAGAGACTGCATATAACATTGCACTGTCATAGACACTGAGCCATGCAGAGATGGCATGTAGCACTGTACTGTCATAGACACGGAGCTGTGCATTGATGACATATACCACTGCACTATCATGGACTTTGAGCATCATTGAATGTGTGTTAAGACTTATGAAAGCTTGTTTCCACTGCTTGGAAACATCAGGTGATGTGCTGCAGGCGACTAGGATATGGACATCCCAGGCTATCAAAACTTTTAAAACAGGGCAGAAGTAGCAAGAAAGCAAGGAGTAAATTGCCTGTATTAGGCAGGCATAAGTGTGAGGTATAGGAGAGTAGAGAAGCTGAGTAAAGAAGAGAGGCATATCAAAAATCGTTAAAAGTCTGTAGCTTAGGAAATGAATTAGAGAGAAATAAAGGGAGAGGTGGTTTGTAATGTACAGTATTTCAACCACTGGAGCAGAAAGGCAGGACAACCTATTGAACAGATAAAGAAAAAAAATAAGTCTTCAGGCAGAAGGGAAAAAAGAAAGTTGCCATGTTAAGAGACTTTAATTTCTCAGAAACAGACTGCATTCCTGCATTGAAAACGGGAAGAAATTAAATACTTGAGTGTGCTTGATCAAGAAAATCCATTTAGGTAGTATGGGAAGATACAAAAAAGTAGTAAAATAATAAATATTGTACTTAACAAGGAGTATGGAGTTAGAGAAAGAGACATAGAAATAAACCCACACCTGGTCAAAAGTGACCACATAATTGCAGCAGGCAGACAAACAAAACCAAAGTGTGAGACTGCTGAAATGTAGACCACTTTAAACAAGATCTTTTGTGATGGAAATGGGCGATGGCAGACAAGTGTAAGGAGCAAACAGTGCATGGATAAAGAATGAGGAGCATACATACATACATATGGGAAAGGAGCTAGAAAAAAAAGCACAAGAAGAAAGAAGCCAGTCTGCATCAATGCAGTTAGTGGATCTGTTACCCTGTGCATATCCACACTGGCACTTCTCTCAAAAGTTGAAGAAAAAAAATGTTTTGTCTTCCTTATTAGTAAGCTGATTGCTACAGTTATTGTCTGTCTCTCTCACACACACACACACACACACACACACACACACACACACACACACACACACACACACACACACACACACACACACACACACACTTCACCTGAGTGGTAGATGCAGTACTAGCATTCGTAAATCAGTGGTGATACTGCACTCCCGTACTGTCAATAACTGCCAATCATGCATCTTGGCAGCTTGTGCCAGAAGCAGCCCTTCCTCCCTTCGCCCCACCCTGGTTACATCCCTGTCAAGGTGGTTCACAGTGAGACCGTAGAGACAGTCCATGTCAAGGAAAGGGCATGGACTGCCTCCTCTGTCTCTCCGCTAAGGAGGCAGTTTGTGGCAAGTAATGGGCATTTCATAAGATAAAGAAAAGATGAAAAGAGTGTAGGCTGCATTTATGAGGGAGCTAGAAAATATATCTGCAAAGGTAGTTAAGAAGAGCGAAGGCAAATTTAGAGAGAAGTCTTTCAAGAGTAAAGTGAGAGAAGGTACTTAGATATGTAGGGGAAACAGGAAATTATGTATAGTAAGGATGGAGGGGAAAAAATAGAAATTTTCAGTGAAGCCTTTTCTTGGACCTACACATGACAAGAAAAGAGTAACATCTTGAGAGGGGGAGAAAGAAGAAAAGATGTCCTCAAATACAGTTTGAAGGGGACGTGTATACAAAAGTTCAAAGAGCTAATAATGGAAGGCAAGTTGCAAGGCCCTGGCTACATACCTCCCAAGATCCTATTGAATCTGGCCCATGTACTTAAAGGTCTCTTGAAAGAACTCTTTAGCAGACTCATGAGGACTTGAGAGAGGCCATGGTGGTTCCACTCCACAAGAAAGGAACAACTAACTTGTAAAACTGAACTTGGTAGCATGGAGAAGACACTGACAAAAGGGCTGGCTGTTTTCCTGGAAAGAAAAACAAAAAGAAAAAAACTTGTAGGATAAGTATCAACACAAGCTTATAAAAAACAAGTGGTGTGTGTCCAACCTAATTTAGTTTTACTGCTGTGTTGTGCAAGAGTCTGTCTATGGAAAGCCACTTGATGTTTTATAACTTAGTTTCAATTAAGCTTATGAGCAGACCCTTGAAGGTGGGTGGCAGGCAAAATAAAGGAACTTTGACTAGGAGATGAGTAGAATGGTGGTTGGGTGACAGTAAGCAAACAGTAGCAGTCAGTGGAACGATGTCAAAGGACAGGTTAAGTGGTAAGTGGAGTTTCACAAGGATTGCTCCTAGGATGAAGTGACATCTTTGCAGTCAACATCATGAGGGACACTCAGAAAAAGGTAGCCTATTTGGAGACAACACTAAGGTAGAAGGAACATTTGATGATGATAAGCAAGTTTTCAGTGGGATCCAAAGTCTACCAGAGTGGGCTGAGAGATGGCATCTTAGGTTAATGTAAAAAAAAAAAAAACTTTATCTCGATGCTGGAGTAATACATTGGAAGAATGACCTTAAGAAGCAGGGAAGAAAGACTGAGGTGTGGCAATAAAAGCAGAGATACAGCATCAGGTATACAGTGAGGAAGCTGTAGCCAAAGCTAATAGGATTCTGTGCTGTAACTGTTGGGGAATAGACTCCAGCAACAGAGACATTATATTACCTTTCATTAGGTCACAGGTCATTTGACAGCTGGAATACTGTGGCACTTCTGGTATTACAGTTGAGAAGGTATAAAGTTAATAAAGGGAATAGAGGAAAAGGGGCAGGAGGAGAGAGAAACATCTTCACATGTAAGGATAGGCAAGACATGGGAGACATGATGTGGGTGCAAAGAACACTTAAGGCTGAGAATCAGTATACAGCTCAAGAAGAATGACAGAAGAGAGAGGATGGACATTCTCCAACATTAAGATGATAATGTTCACCTTGGATACTAAAACATACTTTTCTATGTGAAGATTAATGGATAAATGGAACAGGTTACTTTGAGGGTAATGGACATAAGACCACATGTTTCTTCATGAAGGCTGGATGGTGGATTAAGAAAAGGGTAAGTAGCAGGAGCAACTGAAAGATGCTAGGTACATAAATATGACAGAGTAAGTAAGTAGTTTCTTTTTTCTGCTGTTGCATCTTTGTATTGAAATCTGCTCCAAGAACGATGCATGCACTTGGCAGTCTAAGGGTATCCTTTAAGATACAGATGGGTGCAGAGTAAGTGATCAGGCTTTCAACAAAGTGGCCTGGCCATCAGGGTTTCAGACAGATGGGTGCTGAACATCATTGGAAGAGGTTATAGTTGGTAGTGGAAGGAACATCTGCCTCTGCTCAGAGAGGGTTCCTCCTCACCTGTTGGACCAAATTTTGTTATACCCTCCTATAATATGGCAAATGCTGGACTTTTGTGGGTCATAAAGCCATTCCCTCCTTCGGAAAGAATGAAAGGTCTCTACTCCAGAATTGTTTTGTTTCCCTAAAAAGCGAGGTCATGGAGAACGATGATTGACCTATCCTTTCTGAATTCTTTTGTCAAGTTACCCAAGTTCAGGGTGCACTCACCCTGCAGAGACAGTGCCTGCTTTTCTGCCAAACCACTGCGTTGTGGTAACCCTGCACTTGGAAGGATGATATCATCATATCCCCCTCTTTTCTGGACACCCTTGTTTCCTCTTGCCTTCTTCCTGTTTGTCCAAAATCTTGTGCACCGGATCACCTTCTGCTTTTTTGCACATGTGACTGACCCACAGTAATCTGTTCTGTTTGACCTTTTCTGAAATTGTAGCTAGTTTGGCTTCTGCTCTTACCTAATTTCTTCATCTATCTCACATTGTGCATCCTATTATCCATCTCAGGCACTTTATCTCCATCACCTCTAGCTTCCTCAACTGCTCTGCCTTTACTACCAAGGTTTCTGTACCATGCAGTAGTAATTGTCACACCACTGTTTTGTACACCTTACTTTTCAGCTTCTTTGGCATTCTTCTGTCATATAGTACACCTGATCCTCTGCTAGTTGGCTGCAGTCCCTCTGATTCTAGTTTTGACCTTCTCATTCAGACTTCCCTTCTCCTCAAACACCCCTACCAGATACTTGGAGGTGTTAACCTGTTAATACTATTTCCCTTCTATCTGACTTCTAAGCTTCTTCTTATTCCCCATTTACTTCCATTACAACTGTCTAGTCTGTACTCAGTTTCATCCCATGTGCCGTCAGTTTTGCATTTCAGTCCTCTATCCTTTGCTTACGTTTCTGCTCAGAGTCTGCCTGTCAGGCCACTTCTGCATACAGCAACTTTGTTGATCTGTTCCCTCCAGCCTGTTTGCTAATGTAGTCGATCACCAGTATGATTAGCAGTGGACTCCGAGCTGACCCCTAATGCACACTCATTCCCACTGGGAACCCCTGTGTGAGACCAAAGACTGTTTGTAATTGAATCATTGGATCCTTGAACATAGCTTGCATAATTCTGCCAATGTTTCTGGGACTTCAGACCAATTCAGGACTGCCCAAGTCAACTTTTTTTGGACTTTGTCATATGCATATGCTTTCTGTAAGTTTATGAATGCCTAGTTTGGACTCTTTCCTCATTTCTAGCTTTTCCTCACGTATCTGTCTCACTGCAGACATTGGGTAAATTGTGCTGCATCTTCATCTGAATCTAAACTGCCCGTCTCGCATCTTAATTTGTACTACTCTGCATATTCATTTATCAGTCACCCTGTCAGAACTTTCATGCAGTGTGACAGGAGACTGATACCTCTGTATTGTCTCCAGTTGTGAATGTCCCATTTGTTCTTGAAGTATGCTTGTTCCCCAGTCATCCGGGACAGGCTTTTCTCTCCATACTGCTCTGAGTACTCTCAGGAGCCATTTCTCCCCTATCTCTTATCATATCTGCTGTGACTTCATCTGGACATACTGCTTTACTTGACTTCATTTTCTTTTGTGGTATTCTTACTTCTTCTATGGTGGGCTCCTTCTCTTCTCTCATCCTAGGCTATGTCTGAGGTAGTACAGCTTCTGTGTGGTTTTCTTCATTCAGAAACTGCAGGAAGTATTCCTTCCATCTCCCTTTGATATCCTGTGGAGTGGTGAGCAGGTTGTTGCTGTCATTCCTTATGAGGAATGTCTGACTATTTTCTGTATCTTTGTCTTTGCCTTGTAACCTGATACAGTTTCTTTGTTCCATCTACTGAGTCACTTTCCAGCAGCTGGTATAGTGTCTTTGCTATTGCTACTTTTAGCCTCTTTATTAGCCAATCAGTATTCCTTCCTAGCCAAGCCCATCTTTTCTGTCTCTCACTTTTTCCTGTACTCCTTTTTTTTGATGACTTCCTGGATTTCTGCATTCCACCACCAGCTTTCCTTATGTACCTTATTTTCTTACCTAGCTTGGTTTTCACACACATGCTGTTTTGAGGCACTGCCATTCTTCAACTCCTCCTATTTCCTCCTCTTCTTGAGGTGCTGGAGTCCTGAATAATTGCCTCAACTGTTGCGCTTTCTCTGCATTCAACATCCAGATCTTCAGTCTGGTGTCTGTTGACCTTAGAGCCTTATCTGACAACTACTTGCAGTTGATTGTGGCCACCAGTGGTTTATGCTATGGGCTGACTGTTTCACTGAGGATGCCTTTGCAGTCTCTGATTCTACCCAGTGCTGTTTATTTACTATGAGGAAGTATACCTGAGTTGTTTGTTGGACACTTTTCTTTGTGATCTTGTGACTGTCTTTCTTTCTAAACCATGTGTTGGCTACCATCAAGTCCATTTATCAGACAGAAGTCTAGAAAGTCCTCTCCTCCTTTATTTCTGATGTCCTACCCATGTGGACCCAGGTAGTTCTCATATCCTGTTCTGTTTGTCCCAGTACATTCAGGTCACCCATTATCAACACCAATTCATCTTCTTCTGCGTTGTCAAGTAGGTCCTACAACTGCTGTCTCAATGCACTCTTTTTCCTCACTAACATAACCCTGTTGTGGGAGATCATGAATATTGCCCTGTTATTACACTGGACCCTCATTGCCATGAGTCTGTCACTAATTCTGATGACTTCTCTTACTGTCTTCTGAAGCCTCTCCCTCACCACAATTCCCACACCAGTTCTAGGGCTGTGCTTCTCCTGAGTAGTAGACTCTGGATCCTAAGCCAAGTGACTTTGCTGCACTGCCCTTCCATCTTGTCTCCTGGGTTGCTTAAACTGACACAGACAAAAGAATGGCCTTTTTCCCCCCAAAGACAAGGTCCTCCTACCAGGTGATGTTTCAGTGATTCTCCAGGAGGAGCGTTGCTTTGGCAAGAGATTTCCTAAAAATTCTAGGACTGATGGCTTCACTGATTCACAAAATACCACTGGGCCTCCTCCACATGATTAAAATACAATGATATGTTTAAAATTGGTGGAGCACCTAAATTCCCTGGAATCCAAGTTGCCAGTTCTGAACTTCATCAGACGAGAGTTACTGTTGTGGATGGCACATTTGAGCATCAATCCAGGGCTTCCCTTCTTCCCACCTGTTCTGGATCAATCTGTCTAGACAGATTCATCCGACTTTGGTTGGGGAGCTGTGTCAGTAGGAGTGCAAGTACAAGCCACTTAGAGGCCCAAGGATGTAAGGAAGCAATTTATTATCAAAGAAATGTTGGCGTTGATCTATGCCTTGAAAGTCCTTCACCATTATGGACTTTGGCGCCTCTTCTAATGGTTATGAACAACATCACAGTGATGTGGTACCTCAACACACAAAGGGGTACAAGGTCATACAGGTCATACTCTTTGTGCCAGTAGGCAGTGATGGCCTGGGAGCTGCCTTTACAGGATTTTCTGACATTTCAGGTATCATACATCCCATCAGAGCAAAATTGTTTGGCAGACAAAACAGATCATGAGCAGACTTGAATGATTGGCAATCCATGGAAGCAATGTTTCAGTATCTAGTCCAAATATGGGGAATGCCTCAAACAAGTCTGTTTGTCTCCTTTCAAAACAGACAGCCGGAGATATTCTGTTCCAGATATCCTTGCAGCCATGCTTGTAGGAGAAATGCATTTTTGTTCCCTTGGACAAGAATGTTCTTTAATGCCTTTCCATCCATTTCACTGATTCGCAAGGTACTTCTAAAGGTTCAGAAAAAATGCCAAAGATCATCATGGTGACCCCCAATTGGGCCAGGCAGTCTTGGTTCTCGTTTGTAATGGTATTAGCCAAGGGTAATTACTACAGACTTTTTCTGACTCTGGATTTGCTCACAAAGACTCCAGGGCTGAAACTCTTAATGTGAAAAACTGTTTTGGTTATTGTTCTGACATCTGCAAGGCGGGTCTCTGATCTGCAAGCTCTCATGGTGGGACAACCTTACCTTATTTTCTGTAGGGATAGGGTTGTGTTGCGTACTAACCCCTCTTCCGTGCAGAAAGTGATCTGAGAATTCACTCTCAGCCAGTCTCTCAACTTCCCTATACTCTAACCAGAACCTAAGAATAAGGGAGAAGAGGATACTTCATACCTTGGATGTACAACAGCAGCTCAGGTATACATTGAACGAACAAAACCTGTCCGAAAGGCTGAAAGAATTTTTATTTCCTACACAGGGGCAAAGAAGGGTCAAGCTGTCTTTAAGCAAGCCATTGCAAGTTGGTTGTCCTCTGGTATTTTATCTTTAACCCACTGTGGCAGGGCAAATCCAGGCAAGCTAAATGTCCATTCCATCAGGGCCTTTTCCTCTTAAGTGGCATATTGGAAACGAGTGGACTCTAAGTATTTTAGAGGCAGCAACTTGGTCCTTTGTCCATACTTTTAAGAAGCTCTACATGCTGGATGCCTTTTCTAGATCCATAGCAGGCTTCACTAAGACCATTCTGCAGCGGCTACTGGACCCTTATCCTTCCTCCTCCCAGATTGTGTAAGCTTTGGGAATCTACCCAAATCCCAGTAAGGCAGTGTGCTTTTTGAACATGGTACAGTTGCATAAGTCCTGTACTGTAACAGTAGATATTCGTAGTAGACACTGAGTTGTTGGCGGCACCCACCATCCCCATATCTGGATGTACAAACTTTAGTGTTTGGGTGCCATTGAGGGTGGCTCTGTGTTTTTTAGTGTGTGTGTGTGTGTGTGTGTGTGTGTGTGTGTGTGTGTGTGTGTGTGTGTGTGTGTGTGTGTGTGTGTGCATGCCTGCATGTGTGCAGTTTTGGCATTGAAACAGTAGATGTTCGCAAAGCTTGCATTTCCATGTTCTCCTTCTGCTAGGCTGTAGAAGAGTGAAAGGGTCATGTCTGTGGGTCTGCAAGGCAGTTCCTGTACTGCTAGGTAATTGTTCCATCACACCTACAGACAGGCATTAGTAGTCTGCCTATTCATTTTCAGTTCCAGCAGTGATAAGTGTCCATTTGTAAAGTCAAAACATTTAATCTGAAGTTGTTAATCTTCTTCCATTCCTCACTGATGGATACGGTTGGAAACCCTCGGAACCAAGTTGGCCAAATGCCAAGCTAGCGTACACCAAACACTCGAGCGACACTACTACTCACAATGCCCTTCATCCCATACCTCAAATCTCGTTTGCCGCGCAGCCGTATAGCAGTGTTTTCACCGAGCTCTCCAGCTAAGTATTTTTGAATTATTCAAACTTGTATTTCTTCCAAAGATTTTTCTTATAGTGTCTTCTTATAGTCTAGCTCTACCCACAGGTATTCCTTTCCTTACCATTGTTGGTATTTTCTTGCCTTTTTCTTTACTTTTACCACCCTCGTGGTAACTCTTCATACCGTTGCTGGTAGTCTGGTACTTTTTCTCCTTCCTTTCTCTGTTTGTGCGAGTGTTTAGTATGTCTGCGAAAAAGGGTACTTGAGGTTTTAAACATTGCACGTCGTGCAGTGGTAAATTACCTAACAGTGACTTGCATTTTAAATGCGTTTATTGTTTGGGAGTCTCGCATCTTTCTGCGAATCCCCCATGTGATATTTGTGCGAGTTTTAGTCAACAGACTTTGAATGAACGGCGCAACAAGTTGATTTTGAAAGGATTGCTTTCCTGTCCTTTCTCTGAGTCTATTTCTGCAGAGGTCTCAACCCCTCCAGGCAAGGATAAGAAGCACCCTCGCTCAGACCCTTCTTCACCGGCTGGTGTTAGGGGCAAAAATCATCGATCTAAGACTGGTAGATCTTCCTCCTAGCATTGACTCACTGTCTCGGTGCCACCGATTTCGGCACCTAGCACAGTTTCTGGGAAGTCTGAATTGTCGGTGCCGGGCTTGGCACCAACGACTACTGAACCAAAGGTTTCCTCGGTTCCGACCAGTCTGGTTCAGGACACTTCGGCACTGACCTCTCCTTTACAGGCTCCGGCTCCAACGTCCTCGGATCCAATCTTGACTATTACCCTGATTGTGACTTCGGCTCTGAGTTCCCTCTCGGTGCCGACTTTACTGTTTACGCAATTCAAATCAGAATCCTCTGCTCCGTTGAGTTCATTACCACGGACCAGATATTCGTCTTCTGTGGACCCATTTGATGGGCAACCCTACAGTCCTTTTCTGGACCGGCCTAAATCCCCTTCTGGGATATCGATTAGATCTGCCAGGAGCGTGTCCGAAATAGACATTGTTCGTCTCGTGGATCAGGTATTGACTGCAAGAGGAATCTCCAGACCCTGTTCCGCTCCGGGTGTTGGGATTTTTCCTCCTTCAACTCCTTCGTATTCTCCTGAGGGGGATCTTTTGGTCCCAAGGCCCCCTTGCCCATTGCTTTCAACGGGACCCCTTCCTTTGGCGCTGACTGCTTTGATGCCTGAAGCATCTAAGTCCTGGTGGGCTTCAGTTCCGAAGACAGCTCACCTTACTCAACCCCTTGCTTCGGGGGTGGAATATTCAGTTCTGGCCCCGGCTCCGACAGCCTTCTCGCTTCCCATCTCGGATCCGAGAGTTATTTCCGCACTGAACCCTTCTCAAACATCAGTCTTGGAGGTGAGCCATTCGGAACGGGGTGTGACCCCGGTTCAGATTCAGTCCTCTTTGGTTCTGGGCTCCCATCCCTCTTCGGGTGGGCCCACCTTCCGGATTATGGAGAGGGCGCTGGCAGCTAACAATCCTCCTTCAGCTTCGCCTTTGGTTCCCCCT
Organism: Protopterus annectens; assembly: GCF_019279795.1. Lineage (NCBI taxonomy): Eukaryota > Metazoa > Chordata > Ceratodontiformes > Protopteridae > Protopterus > Protopterus annectens. The sequence goes on from NC_056745.1 coordinate 978,956,678, forward strand.
CTTACTTAGCCATCGTCAACCCTTTGCAGGGGACCACTAATGCAAAGTACCCTCCTTTCCGAGGCTTTTTCGGACATTCCCACCGAAGTGCCCCTTCGGAAGAGGGTGTGCAAAAGAAAACACAAGAACTCACCTGAAGAGTCCCTTACTGAGGATACGGATTACGATGATGGGGAAGGTTCCCCTAGGTCACCCCCTGACGATGTTTCCTTTGGGGACGTCTTGGAGATTTTGAGTCAGCGGGTGACTGGAAATCCTCCACCCCTTCTCCAGAGGAATCTGTATTCTTACAAGCTTTCCGTTCCCAGCCAACTACGTCCTGGGTGACCCCTCCTGCAGATGAGTTGGTCAAATTCATCATGCAGTGAGCGTGGAAGAGTCCGGATTCAGTAGAAGCTATCCCCAGGAGATCAGACTTTCTCCTCCAGAAGATCAACCCCATTGGTCGAAAGGCTTGCCAGTAGACACTGTGGTGGTGGTGGCCACAAAGAAGGACTTGGCAGAAGAGAGTCCGGCTGTTCATCCGCCCAACAGGGAGTTCCGGGCGGTGGACAGGCTAAGGAAGCGAGTCTTTGCTGCAGTGATCTTTGCTGTGCGTTCACTGAATTTCTTGGCACACTTTACAAGACTCCAGAGAGACCTTATTTCCGAACTCTCTGGTAGCCTCGCGGGTCAAGTGTCGGATGGAGCACGTGACAAAGTGGCCTCCCAACTTGACACCCTTGAAGCAATTTCGAATTCCTCTATGAGGTTGCTCTCCCACGCAACTGAAGGAGCAGCTAGGGCAGCAGGTGCTGGTGTGGTTGTTCGACGTCATGCCTGGATGCGCATTTCTGACCTACCAGATTCTTTTTGACCGCCCCTATTGAGCCCTCCGTGCTCTTTGGTTCTAAGGTCAAGGATACTTTGGCCAGGTGTGAGCAGGACAGAAAGACCTGGTCTGCCGTGGGCCTGCACTTCTCCAAACCTCAGCGTTCCTTCTCCAGGAATCAGAGGAGTGGAAAGTTGAGGCACAAGAAGTCGCAAGGTTTATTTTGTGACGCACGTGGCAAGGACTCCTCCAGAGGCAGAGGAGAGTCCGATGGTGGAAGACGTCCCTTTAGGGGCAGAGGGTTTACCGGAATCAGGGCTGCAGAGATTTTTTTCCTCCGGTAGGCCCTATCAGCTCTCCTGAAATGTTGCCCGATTGCTTTCCTCTGGAAGCAGTTGGGGCGTGTTTCTCTTTGCACCAAGCAGCCTGGTCCTTCATTGCTGATGATCTATAGGTGCAGAGAATTATCACCAGAGGCTATCACATTCCCCTCAAATCCTTTCCAAGACCTCAATTCTCCCTTCCCGACGTTTCACCCAGTCAAAGGGAGGAGGCAGCTTCCGAAATAAAGAAGCTTCTTCTAAAACGAGTCATCCAAAAGGTCCCCCCCAGATCAATGCGGATTAGGGTTCTACTCCAGACTCTTTTTGGTGCCAAAAAAGATGGGGGACTGGAGGTCCATTCTGGATCTCAGTCGTTTGAACGAGTCAGTTATACAGACCAAGTTTCGCATGAGCACTATTCAATTCATCCTTCCATGCCTTCGGGAGGGTGTGTGGATGTGCTCTCTAGATCTCCGGGATGTGTATTACAACATCAAAATGGACAAACGCTCCAGGAGGCTTTTGCGCTTCTGGCAGGGAGCCAATCATTTTCAATTCAGAGCTCTGCCTTTTGGTCTCTCGACGGCCCCCAGAGTGTTCACGAAATGTCTAGCAGTGGTGACAGCTCACTTGAGACTGCACGGATTCCAGGTGTTTCCTTATCTGGACGATTGGCTCCTCTCCACCCCCACCGAGCATCTACTGACCAGGGCCCTGCACCACACTCTGTCTCTGGGTATTACTATCAATTGGGAAAAATCAAACGTTCAGCCCTCACAACAATTGGAATTCATAGGGGCTATGTTCCACACTCAGCTTGGTCTAATATCCCTTCCTCATCAGAGGCTCTTAAGACTGAAAACACAAGTGCAAGTGATACCCGACCGCAGGAAAGTGTCTGCAAGGGAAGTTTTTCAGGCTCTGAGTTCCATGGCAGCAGCCATTCCCATTGTTCCATTGGCCAGGCTTCATATGCACCTGTTACAGTGGCTTCTTCAAACACAGTGGATACACAATCATCATCCCTTGAACGCACTAATCCTCATCACTGATTTTTGCAAGCAGGATCTCCTCTGGCGGATGAGAATGGACAAAAGTCTTTGGTGTTGCCCCTTTCAACCTCTTCAGCCCAGTGCCACGGTGACTACGGACGCTTCCCTGATAGGATGGGGGGGCCATTTTCAGGGAAGATCTGTTCAAGGCATGTGGTCTCCTCTAGAAGTCAACTTACACATCAGCGTTCTGGAGTTCAGAGCTGTGTTACTGGTGTTACAAGCTCTCCACCCTCTTCTTCCTCTCTGACCTATTGCTATCCAGTCCGACAACATGTCAGTGGTCTGGTACATCAACAAGCAGGGAGGGACCAGATCTTTTCCCCTTTGCCACGAAGCCATGAGAATTTGGCAGTGGGCGATAGCTACCAACCATTTCCTGATTGCTACACACATCCCAGGGCGTTCCAACATGCTTGTGGACAGGCTGAGCAGATGCATCCTGCTTCCTCACGAATGGTCTCTCAACCCGGAAGTGGCGGCGGAAATTTTCAGCCACTGGGGCCAGCCTTGATTGCGATCTGTTTGCCTCCCCCTCCAATGCGAAGTGCAGCAGCTACTTTACCCTCTTTCCTCTGCAGGGGGAGTCCTCGAGAGATGCTCTGACTCTTGATTGGCCCACAGGTCTCCTGTACGCTTATCCTCCCATCCCCTTAATACCCTTGGTCTTAAATAAAGCTACTCGGTTGAGAAGCAGAATGATTCACATTGCCCCGTTCTGGCCTCATCAGGTTTGGTTCCCCTTCCTTCAGCCACACCTGTTCCGACCCCTTGGATTCTAGACTTCCATCAGGATCTCCTCTCTCACCCCCAAGGGTTGTCATCTCCAAATCTGGCCACTCTCAAACTGACAGCTTGGTTGCTCCACTTCCGTTAGTAGCCAGGCTTGAGTCACTTTCTTCTTTGGTATGGAATATTATTTTGGCCTCCCACAAACCTTCTACCAGAAAACTTTATAAAGTCAAGTGGAAACGTTTTTCCTTGTGGGCACAAGAGCTGTCTCTGGATCCTGTTTCTGTTCCAGTAGCTACGGGTCTTCAATAAATGACCAAGCTTTTCCTTAATGGGGCTTCTGCATCCATGATTCGGGTGCATCTAGCTGCCATCTCCAATTTACATGATGGTTCAGACGGAATTCCTATTATTTCTTCCCGTCTGTGTAAGACTTTCTTGAAGGGGATTTTTCATTCTAGACCTCCCATTAGGTAACGTGTAGAATCATGGAATCTGTCTAGGGTGCTTCAAACTTTGACTTTACCTCCATTCGAGCTGGCTGCAACCTGTGATGTGAAGTTTCTGTCCTGGAAGACCTTGTTTCTGGTGGCGATTACTTCAACCAGACGTGTATCAGAGATGCAAGCGTTATGCATTAAAAGTTTTTATTTGATTTTTCATAAGGACAGAGTATCACTTCGCACCAATCCCACTTTCTTACCCAAGGTGGTTTCGTAATTCTCTGTTAATCAGTCCATTGAGTTGCCCGTGTTTTTCCCTAATTATACCAACAAAGGGGAATACTGTCTTCATTCCTTGTGTGTCCACAGACAGTTGCGGTTTTATTTGGACAGGACAAAGTCTTTTCGAAAGTCAGATCAGCTTTTTGTTGCCTTTGCAGGCTCTAGAAAGGGATCGGCAGTGTCTAAGGTTACCTTGTCTAAATGGCTTAGGGATTGCATCTCCTTTGTTTATTCTCTGGAGGAGGACTCCGCTCCTGGCCACATTAAACCTCATTCCACTAGAGCTGTGGCCACTTCTGTCGCCTTTCATGCTAGGGCTTCCATGGATGATATTTGTGCAGCTGCCACCTGGGTTAAACCCCATACCTTTATCAAGCATTACAAATTGGATCTGATCTCCAGGGGTAGAGCTGCCATTGGCTCTATGGCTCTCCTTAATGTTCTTCCATGAGGGCCACCCAGATTCTGTAGTAGCTAGGGACTCTGTCCCATCAGTGAGGAATGGAAGATTAACAACTTCAGATAAAGAAGTTATGTCTTACCATAACGTTCCATCTGAGTTGTTGATGATCTTCTATTCATCACACCCTCCCACCTTCCCCAGCCAAGGCTCCTGGCAGATCTTTGGGTCGTTTTGGTGTGTTAGGGTGTTTGCGCAGAGATGGCCTCTGCCTCTGTTTCTGTTTCTTATATATATGTTGCTACTATGGTTCTGCAAACTCGATCTGAGGTATGGGATGAAGGGCATTGTGGGAAGTAGCGTGGCTGGAGAGTTTGGTGTACGCTAGCTTGGCATTTGGCCGACTCGGTTCCGAAGGTTCGGAACTGTACCCTTTCAGTGATGAATGGAAGAAGATCAACAACTCAGATGGAACGGTATGGTAAGACATAACGTCTTTATTACTTGTCTGAAGTAAGAGAACTGAGTATGTGAATGGTGAATGATATAGGTTAAATGCGGAGGACATGTTCCTGATTTCTTTCCAAGACAATGAATTAGGTGCTTGGCTGAAAGTTTGGCTTGAGGATGAGGTTTTCTGTAGAGGTAGTCTTACTACTTTGTGGTACATTGTCCCTAGAGTTGATTTTAATAAGTAACAGGGAGCAAGAGGACGTCACCATAGAAAAAATGTTTTTTTAATGTACTTTATTGGACATTGGGACAGATTTTTCACACCTTTGTCCATTCATTAAAGTTATGGTCAGCTAGTTCTGGAACTGCTTAAATGTAGTTTGGTATTGTTTGATGAACCAGTTTTATGAAATATATACAGACTTGTGGAATGCACCTTCTTTAATTTTTAGAAAAAAAAGTGATGTTAAGTAGAAAAAATATTGTACTCTGTAGAGAGGAGTGCTTTTATAAAATCCATCTTTCCCTCTATGTGAGATCCAAAATAGAAAGCCAAATACTGTGAGGCAACAACACTACTGACTGCTCTGCTGTCGTTTATCCAGTACCACTGAGGTGTTCATGACAGTGTTTAGAATTATTCTTTAATTTGAGACTGGGTGATTATTTTATTTTTACTCTGGTTGTTTGATTCACTGTATGTGTTTTTGTACGGCATTGACGTCTAAAGAAATTTTGCCGAATATTTATAAGATACCATAAGTGGGTGTTCCAGTGTCATATGAATTGTCTCAGTTTAGGAAGGAAAGCAGTCTTGCCCATAAATATGTTTTTGACCAGTTGGACATCCATCTACTTTTTGTCATAAATAAATGACAATCCGTTTCATAAAAATAGTGAAAGCCCACCATCCACAGAGTATAACTAATGTACAACTTTCTTCAAAGAAGTTTAAATATGTAGCTACTTTGTGTATTGACTCGCTGTAAAACACTGCAGTGTAAATATTACATAAAGTCTTGAAAATAAATGTTTTATTCTTTACTGTTGTCCTGATAACCAATAAGAAGTCTTTCCTGTATTGGTATATTTGATAAAGTTACTGCAAGGTGCTTAAGTACTCACTGTAGTGTTAATAGCTGTTTTGTGGTGCATCAGTCAGCAGATTAAATCAGATGAAATGCATTTGGCTGGCAACTGTTCCGCTAGTTTTCAGGACAGCATCTGTTTAGGGTTATGCATGCCGGGATTGTCTGTTATTTGACAGAACTGATGCCAAAAGCTTTATAAATGCATGGGTAACCCCGCTTCCTCTTTCGTTCCTTTCAGCTTCAGACTGTTAACATCCAGTACATTTTCAGCCTGCATTTTATTATTTTGGCAAGTATCTTATCTCTTAGCAGGGCTGTTTTTTCAAATTTTTGTTCATGTCTTGGAGACATCTTGTCTTTTCATCCCCATCTATGTATTAAGTAGGCTACCCTGCCCAGCAAGTGTAAGAGTATGTTTGGGAAAGTTGGAGATAAACCAGAGGCTTACTGTAACCAACTAACATGTCACAAAGGCTGAATAGAAATGTTATGATTAGTGGGCATTAAAAACAGTTCAGGCTGTATCCCCTTTAGTGTAAAGTGTGCAAATTACCTCCCCAAAGCTCTAACCAAGACCTACTACAAATCTACAAGTCCAAGTCTAAAGTTGGACGCAACATGTACAGCTATCACCCCACTATTGCCTGGAATAGAAATCAGGAACCTTACACATCCTAAACAATTTAAGACAGCCACCAAAGAGCACTTTAAAAGTCACTGGTCCTGCCACTGCACTCTCCCTTCTTATCATCCCCTACTTCTCATACCTTAATCTACTTTCTGCCCTTAACTTACTCTTCTCACTAGCTCTCTCTAGCTTCCTTGGCTACTCTTTCTACTGTCTTCTAAAATCTATTAAGCAAATTGCCTCAGAGACACATTCAATTGTAAGTGTCTTGCCTTCATGCAACTACATCATGATAAAACTGGGTTTTTGTAACCACTTACCCCAAAAACTATACTCATCTTAATGACATTTCTTTTTATACATCTTGAAATAGTTATGATATACTCCTGTTTATTGACACTGTATACATTGTATTGATACTTCATGCCTTGTAGTAATCCTGTAACATTGTTGTTTAATGCTAATTTATAATAAAAATTGTATAATATGTTGGAGCTTTTCTCCCCAGGCCTCCACTGAAAAAGGGCTCTTCAGCTCAGTTGGACAATCCCAGTCAACAAATGTAAAGTAAATAAATAATAAGTAATAAAAATTAACAGTCTTGCAGAAACTATGGAAAAGTCTGCCAAGTCTTTAAAGACAAATGAGATAGATTACTAGACCAGATAGAGTTTTTTTTCTTAAAGAGTCAGTCAGCAGGTGTATTACTAATAGTTGAGGGGGAACATCAAATCTGATGTCAATTTTCATCCATTCCTCAACTAATGGGATCTGATCCGATCCTCAGATCTGACTTGGATGTTTTACTGTCTCGTGGCCTGCAACAAACTCTTGAGCTCCTTCCCAATCGTAATGCACCACCCCTAACAGCACCCCTTAGATCTCATTTGCTGCTTTAGTGTTTACACATGGTCACCTTCAGCTGTCGAGTCTTCAGTGAGAGATAAATCATTTTTTCATATTTTCCTTTCCAAAAACTTCTACAAATAACTGTTTCTTTAATCTTTATTTTTTTCATTGTAAGTCATTTTTTCCTGTTATTTTTCTTATACTCTTTTTCTAGACTTTGAGTGAAAATTCTTTCTACTATTGTTGAAGACCTAACCCCTTTCCTTTACCCATTTTTACACGTAGTGTAATCTCTGTATTTACCATTGTTTGTGTTTTCTCTTTGTCTGCAAGTTTTTCTTGTAGTTCTTAAATACCATTGCTGGTATTTTTCTTTTTCCTTTTCCTTTCTGCCTATTAAAAAAAAGTTTACATTAATTTTTCTATCTTAATTTGAAAAATGTCTGAGAAAGATGCAGCAGGTTTCAAGAAATGTGACAAGTGTGGGCACAAGTTGTCTGATGCCCACAATCATTTTGTGTACTGTTTAGGACCAGAACATTTACAACAGGACTGCAGTATTTGTTGTGGGTTCAACTCCAGAGCTTTAGCAGACAGGAAAAATAAGTTGATTTTAAAGGGATTACTACTGTCATCTTCCTTTTCTGAAGCCATTGCTGGGGTTCAGTCCCCCGATATAGATCTAAAGACCTGTCAAAAAGGTCTTGATGCTTGGATTCTCCAGCCTCTACCTCTTCTGAACCAAAAAGAAAGAAAGAAAGAAAAATTGGATCCAAAGCTACAGCCGATCTCACAGTCATCTGATCCTACCACACATATTTCTTCTCCTACATCCTCAGCTCTGACCAAATATATTTCAGATCCTACGTCTTTGGATCTGAAGTACTTACCAGTGACTACCTATTCACCAAGCCTGGATCTGGTTCCTTCCAGGGTGTCCTCTTCCTTTTTAGAGAGGCACTCAAAATCGCTGTTGCTGGTTTCCTGTCATTCATTTAGCGATCTCTCAGAAGCAGATGTGGAGAGGATGATCAGGAAATTTTTTTACAGGGTATATTCAGAAGGGAGTTCTTATGGTTCCTAGCCCTTCTGGTCTGGAAGTCTGTCCATCGACCTCTCCACAGATAACAGCTTCATCTCTAATTCAACCTGGGGTTTTAGAGCCCTTGGATCTGAGTATCCTGGGTCCATCTGGTTCAGATCCGAAGAGAACATCGTCTTCTGATCTGATTATTGCTCTGAATGCACTGGCTGTGATATCCTCTGAGCTGGATGTCACTAGGAGCCAAAGCTTTCCTGTCAGATCCAAGAGGATTGGGTCAACTTTGAGGTTTTCAGAGCTGTCTCTTCCTCTCGGAGCCTCGGCACTGGACAGCTCATCTCTGACTTCCGCATCAGGTAGATCGCTCTTGGAGTGGAGGGAGATGAAGAGCCAGAAACTCATTTTCTCAGCTCCATTGCCTTCCTTCTCCCGGAGCAGTCTGCATTTGAGGTAGTGAAGAGAGTGTTCTCTGCTCCGTCAGCTCAGATGGGTCTCTCCCCCTCGGACCCACTCTTTACTTCTCAGATGACTTTGCACCGTGATCCTCAACATTATACCTCACAGGGATAGCCAGCCCAAAGCTTCCAGTCTACCCAGCAGGGTATTGTCATCTCTTCTGATATTTCACTGGACCATCCCACCAAGGAAGTCCCTAGGAAGAGAAACTTCAAAAGAAAGCACTTGGACTTTCCTCAAGGGTCAGTCACTGAGGATACTGATTTTGATGGAGAGGGACCCCCAAAATCACCACCCAGTGACGTCTCCTTTGGAGACATTCTTAAGATCATTAAACAGAAGGGTGGCTGGTCTTCCCAAGACCCTTCTCCTGAGGAATCAATATTTCTTGAAGTATTTAGTACTGGCCTATCTAACTCCTGGGTTATTCCGTCCCCTGACAAACTCTTTGATTTCCAGGCGGGTTTGGAAGGAACCTGACATGATCTCCAAGAAACCAGACTGGATTCTGGCTCCATCAGTAGGCTGGGAATATTGGAGTAAAGGGGTTCCAGTAGTTGCTATGGTTGTGGCAGTGGTTACAAAAAAGGAACTCACGGAACAGAGTTCTGTGCTGCATCCTCCTAATAGAAAGTCTAGGGCAATAAACAGATTTGGGAAGCATGTTTATGCTTCAGCGACGTTTGTACTCACATCGCTGAACTCTCTGGCACGTTTTATGAGGCTACAAAGAGATTTGATTAAGGAACTATCCAAATCTTTTTCTGGAACTGAAACTGCTGAAGCTCAATCTTCAGTGGTTTCTCAGTTGGCTACCCTACAAGCTGTATCCAGTTTGTCCATGAGGCCATCTTGCACACTGCAGCAGGTGCCTCTAGGACTGTGGGTTCAAGTATTTCCATCAGGAGGCAAGCCTGGATGTGCCTGTGGAATTTTTTAGGAGCCCTTCAAGTCATTGTTCGTCCATGCCCCCTTTTATGGCACGTCTTTGTTTGGCCCCATAGTAACGGACACACTCTCCAGGTGTGAGAAAGATGGAAAGATCCTCTTTGCAGTGGGTGTGACGTTTTTGGCCCTTCAAAGGACCTATTCCAGGAATCAATGGGAAAGTCGAAAAATGTGGTTCAGAAAATATCACTGTCCTTTCCAGGACACACGTGGAGGTAAGTCCCCCCAGAGGCAGAAGGGGGAGTGATAATGGTAGATGATGCGACACCCCTGTGGCAGAGAAGGCCGGCAAAACTGAGGGTCTAGGGATTCTTTTTCTGACAGACCTTTTCAGTTCTCCTGAATGGAGGCCGGGTTGCTTACCTCTAGAGGTAGTCAAAGGTCACTTATCTATGCACCAAACAGCCTGGCTAGAGATAACAAAAGACAGCTGGGTGCAGAGAATTATTTCCAGGGGTTATGTAATTCCCTTTTCCTAGGCTCCTCTATTGTCGAGAAAATTTCTCGATGTCCCACCCAGTCAGAAGGAGGTAGCAGCACTAGAGGTCCCACCAGACCAAATAGTGCCAAAGATAACGGGGGACTGGAGACCAATTTTGGACCTCAGTGTACTGAACAAGTCGGTTTGACACACAAAGTTAAAGATGGTCATGGTTCAGTCCGTTCTGCCCTTTCTGGCCAAAGACGACTAGATGTGCTTGATAGATCTTCAGGATGCATACTATCACATAAAGATGCAGAACAAAACAGTAGACTAATCTGGTGGTAAATCCAGTGAAGACAAAATGGTTATGAAAGATGCTCTAATTTAAAGAATGCATTGTGTTTTAAAGACCAACCTCAAAATGTTACATATTTTAAGACCAATAAAACAGGAATGCATACATGTAATAAATGCGTACACTGTAGTAACATTAATACTGAGAAGAGGTTTATTCACCCTGTTACTGGTAAGACATTTAATATGCAAAGTAACTATGATTCCAGGAACGTTGTATATTTAGCTACTTGCCAGTAATGTAATGTGTATTATGCTGGAAAGACTAACAGAAGTTTAAAAGACTGTATTTGTAGTCATCTCTCTGAAATTACTAGAAAACTTAAATGCACTTTATAGACACAATTATAACACACATGCTACACATTATTTTAAATTAATGATTTTATTTCAAGTAAATGAATCCCTGTGTGGTGGTGATATTACGCAATGCACTGAAATGGAATAATATAAATTGATTTCACAGCTTAAAGCTCACATATTGCCAGGCTTAAATGAATTTGTATCTTTAAAGCCTCATTTGAGACAAGTACAACAAAGAGTGTAATTATGTCATAGGATTTTATCATGTGATATTTACATATTTAAATCATTTTGTTGTTTGCCTGAATAAGCTTTTAAGTGAAACTGCTAAGTTGCATAATAAAGCCATAGAGATTTATTAAATCAGGGCTATGTGGTCCGCAGTGAATTTTTTTTCTTTGATATCACATAAAGATGAACAGATGATCCAGAAGGGTACTTGCACTTCCAGCCAGTTACTACCAGTTCAGAACACTGCCATTTGGTCTCACCACAGACCCCAGAGTGTTCATCAAGTGCATGGCAGTGGTAGCAGCTCACTTGAGACTGCAAAGATTCCAGATGTTACCATATTTAGATGACTGGCTCATTGCCACCCTAGCCAGCCATCGACTGATAGAAGCATGAGATCAGGTGTTACAGACCTGTTCACATCTCGGAATTACTATAAATTACAACAAGTCTCATTTACAACCAACCCGAACATTAGAATTTGTAGGAGCAGTGTTCAACACACAATCTATGGTAGCTTCTCTTCCACTGTCAGGGGTGCAAACAATAAGTATGCAGGTCAGGAAAATAATTTGCAGTACCAGAATTTCAGCCAGACTGATTTTAATAGCCCTGGGGTCAATGTCAGCGGCAATAGTTTTAGTCCCCTTTGCAAGATTCCACATGAGAATTCTACAATGGATGCTAGCAACACAATGGTCAATGCTTTCTCAACCCCTGTCAGAGAAGATAAGAGTAACCCAGGTATGCAAACAATACCATTCCTGGTGGATGCAGTCACAGCACTGTTACACCGTCATCCTTTCATCCTTCCTCGGCTCAAGGCCATAATGAACACGGACGCTTTCCAGATTGGGGGGGGGAGCGAGCATTTCCTGGGGAAGACCGTCCAAGGCACTTGGTCCACCATAGATGCCAACCTGCATATCAGTGTTCTGGAGATGAGAGCGGTACTGTTAGTGCTGCAGCCATTCCAGGACTCTCTTCCTCTCAGAACAACTGCATTCCAGACAGACAACATGGCAGTAGTTTGGTACATCAGCAGGCAAGGGGGAACTTGATCTTATTCCCTGTGTCGAAAAGCCATCGGAGTATTGCAGTGGGCGATATCTTCCAACCGCTTTCTAATAGCAGTGCATATTTCAGGGATTTCCAGTGTGATAGGAGACAAACTGAGCAGGACCATCTTACTACATCATGAGTGGTCTGTCAACTAGAAGGTGACGGAAATGATTTGCAGTCTGTGGGGCCACCCGTGCTCTAATCTTTTTGCATCTCCCTTGAACAATAAGTACAGCAGCTTCTTTTCCCTAACCCCCACCACCCCACCAGGGGAGTCACTGAGGGATGCTCTGCTGCATGATTGGCTCCCCAGTCTTTTGTATTCTTATCCTCTGACTCACCTAATTCCCAAATTCCTTCAGAAAACAGCCAGGTTGAAGAGCAAGGTCATTCTCATTGCACCTTACTGGCCTCGACAGATTTGGGTACCCTTCCTTTGGCCTCATCTACTGTACTTATGGTTTCTGGATCCAATTCCAGACCTTCTGTCTCACCTGACAGGCATGGTTCACCCAGATATCTCAAATCTCAAACTAACAGCATGGTTTCTCCAAATCTTTTAATAACCAGGCAACTAATTCTCTCTTCCTCTGTCTGTTCCGTACTTTTTTCTTCCCATAAACCTTCTACTGGGAAACTCTACTGGAGTAATTTGAGACTGTTTGTTTATTGGGCAGAACACAATCGGATAGACCCCTTCTCAGCTCCACTTCATGCTGTTCTTGAATATTTAGTGAGTTTGTTTAATGAGGGTGTTAGTTCATCAACTGTTAAAGTTTAACTTGCAGCAATCTCTAACTTGCATGTGGCGTCTCAGGATTCTTCTCTGGTATCCTCTAAACTGTGCTAAGGCCCCATTATAAAGACCCCCATACCACCACGGGATTTAAATTTGGTAATGCAAGCCTTAATAAGTTCTCCTTTTGAACCTGCAGATAAATGTGATCTATAATTTTTGATCTGGAACACTATCCTTTTAGTTGCAATTACATCTGCTAGAAGAATTTCAGAACTTCAAGCATTAAGCCTTCCTATTTAATCTTTGCAAAAGGATAGGGTCATATTATATGCAAATGCTTCCTTCCATCATAAGGTGATGTCAGAATCCAACATTAAACAATCCATTAACCTGACAGTATTCTTCCCAAAATATACAAATAAAGGGGAATATATGCTGCACTTACTGGATGTTCGTAGATGATTACGTTTCTACCTACAGAAAACAGAAGAGATTAGAAAGACTGATTAGTTATTTGTTTCCTTTGCACATAATAAATTGGGCAAATCAGTTACAAAGGTAGCTCTAGTTAGATGGCAGACAGATTGCATCTCCTTTATCTATAACAAATTGAATCTCCCCTTACCAAAACCATTAAAGGCTTGGTCAACCAGATTTATGGCAACTTCCGCCATTTTCCAGTCTAGAGTTTCTGTGGACGATATATGTGCAGCTCCAACTTGGTCAAATCCTCATACCTTTATCACTCATTACAAACTAGATCTGGTCTCAAGGAAGAAGAGCAGCCTTTGGCTCAGCCGTATTTGGGAATATCCTTCTTTAGACTCTACCCAGGAATTTAGGTAGCTGGGGACTCTGTCCCATGAGTTGAGGAATAAATGAAAATTGGCAACATCAGATAAAGAAGTTATGTATTTACCATAATGTTCCATCTGTGTTGTCCATTTTCATTCTTCCTTAACTCCCCACCCATCCATTTCATAACTGACTTCTGGAGGAATGAGACACTTCAAGATACCCATGTCCTTTGTATTGAACTCCAGTTATGGTGGTGCTTTTATATTCTTGCTGTTAAGCTGCAAACAAGATCTGAGGGTGTTAGGGGTGGTGTGTTATAGGTAGGACAGGAGCTCCAAAGTTTGTTGGAGACAGTGAGCTAGTAAAACGGCCAAATTGGATCCAAGGATCGGATCCGATCCCATTAGTTGAGGAAAAATAAAAATGGACAACACAGATGGAATGTTATGGTAAATACATAACTTGTTTTTATAAGCTGATCAGAACTTACTATCAAGACTGCTTGCTTATCCTTCTGTACAATGAACCTCTCAACCTGTTAGCATCAGAAATCTGAACAGAGCCTAAAATAATGGGTGGACAAAGGCACAGAAAAAGGAACAGGCTGTAAATATTACACACAAAATTAAAGTTAGAATAATAGGATTTATGTTTGCATGCATTTTCTGAAGGATATCAAGCCTGAAACTCAAATGCATGTCATTATTTAGTGATTTTAATCCTCAGTGATTTGCCAGAAGACCATAAATTGTGAGATCAACAGACCAAAAATATGAGGCAAAAATCAGGACATTCTGTGAAAATCTGGACAGTTGAGAGGTTTGACGGCAGTAAGTAATTAGAGAAGGCTACTAGACTGCCGTCATGTTTTTGTTTAAAGAAAATGAGAAGGCATTTTGTACTACTTAAATCTTATTTTTTCATGTTCTAAATGGTTGATGAGTAGGATGATTACATTGGTTTCATTAGTTATTTTCATGTGGAGAATAATGTGTTTGGCCCATGACTGCCATCTTCCTTGTCTGTACCATCAGCATTATAAATTCACTGGCTACTTATTTGCTGAAATGCAAAAACCACCTTTCATTTTTTTTTTGCAAGTCTGACACTACTAGATCAAAGTCATAGTTATGGTGGCACAGTAGGAGGGAGGAAAATGTAGTCTGCCAGGAAATTTTCTGACGTTCAATATAGCCATCTAAATATTACTATGTAGTTTGTATGTCATTAGCTGTTTTTTCCCTCAATTATATTGTTTTCAATCTTCCTGTATATATTACCCTGCAAAGGCTTTATCAAATGCATAGCTATGCAGTTATTGTATCCAAAAACAACAGGAGGACACAGGATAGGCTTCAGGTTATAAAACTTTAATCAGGCACAAGTGCGTTCACATCTGCTTCTTCAGGTGCGTAAAACAAACTAAAACCAGTCATACTTTTGAACATTGCTGAATGTATCACATGACAACAATTAATCACATGACTATATACATTCCATTACTATAAAATATTAAAGCTGTGTAGTAACTACAAAATAACTAAATGTTCAAAGAAAATCCTAAAATGTGTATATTGTTTTTACTTTGTGCAATATAAACACACATTATTAAAATACATATTCTTAAAAACAGCTACTTTACCTATGTAGAGGTCTGGCCTTTAACTTTGGTCACAGTGGTATTTGCTCATTGAGACCATGTCCCATATCATCTCTGAATAAAACTATCCATCTATCTTCCAGTTCCTCTGTTTTATTGCATGTGTCAACATATAGTCAACATAAATTTAAGTTTATAGCCATTGCTAGGAGTTTTGTGAGTTTGGGGGTGGGGGTGCACAAAGGTCCTTTGATACTGCAACATCAGACTTCCTAACTGAGTGACTTGGGCAGAAGCAGCAGGAGTACTCTGAGATGAAAAAAGTAGGATTGATAAAGCAGAGTAGCTGAATGTAGGGAAACAGGAGGTGGGCATAATGGGAGTTTGGGGTCCTGCTATCTAGCAGGAATTGTAAGAGGCATATCAATGATGAGTGTTTGCTTTATTTCTACAAAGTCATTTAGAAAGGTTAATTTGATAATTTTAGTCTGTTAGCAAAAAAGTAGAATTGCAAAAGTGCTCATCTTGCACGCCCATGTTAATATAGAGGAATGAACATGACAAATTGTTTCCCAAACTGCGATATATAGTTACCATTCCAACTTAAATGTAAAGCCTTTGTTGTAAACTATATGTAATGAGACTGTAACTGTTAGATTGAAGGTTAAAAATTTGGCCCAAATTATTTAAAAAAAAAATGTCCAGTTTAGTGGCAGTGAGTAGAAAGTCCATTTGAAATGTCATTGAACTAAAACCATATTGTGATCAGTGTATAGTATATGTCTTGTTTATGACAAGATTTTAGGAGGAGTGCTTATGATTTTGGGCTAGGTATGAAGGAGAAGCATGAGTAAGTGTAATAAATCTGCAGCAGGAATTCTGGCTGGGGTACAGGCATACTGAAAGCAATGGTACTGATGGTGAAATACTTTAGCGGATAAAAAGCTTTATTCAACGCTTACACCTCAACAAGACTTCTTCAGAATAAAACTTTTATGTACTTTTATGTGTTTTATATATGTTGCCTTTTAAGAAGGCATTGCTTTCTGCGATTATGTTGCCTTCTGAAAAGAAGGCTTAGCTGCCTAGTCCTTTTGTCCATGAATCTAGTAGGAATTAGACACGCGTGCTATTTTACTTTTGCATATGAATCATGTATCATTAGCCCATTTTGGTGTGTACTGGCATATGTATTGTTTAATTCTGTTGCTTTATTGTCTGTAAATGGAGGGTATTTTTATCATGTACAGGCCTTCTTTTTTTGTGAGAACTAGACCTTCATAGTAGTATTATTGTTTTGAAGCAATTTCATTAATGAAGAGAGTCTACCCTGATAATTACAGGAAGGGAATATTTTAAGACATAAGAAACATAAACAAGGAAAGTAGTAGTCAGTTTTTGTAGATAGCTAGATTTACACTTGCCTTCTCTGTCATAATATTTTGCAGTAACAGCAAATATGCTATTACTGCTTATGAATATAATGGTTATATGTTAAGGATCTGTTCATAGTTGAATAATGAAGGCTGTGTAAATGATTATGTAGTCTTTGCAAGTAGTTTTTTTATGCTGCATTACTGTAGTAGTAAAATATTTACTTTACTATTACCATGTTAAGATGTTATGACTTTATTGTGGTCTTTGCTGCTTGCGCCTTCAAATACAACTTTGGTAACATGCTTGTGTGTCTTTGGCTGTCTTTTAAATTCATTCATGAAGTTCAGCTTGCTTAATGATGAAAGCTGTCCAGTGTGAGTACCATTGTTTGTATTTGGGCTGCCCACAGGCAAGCTTCCTTTTTGTCATCTGTACGTGATGCTCATCACTCTAGAAAGAATGATGACATCATCAGAGATTCCACCTTTTAAAACTTGAGCATATTAGGTGGTGACAAGTGACTACAGCAGTGACACTTGGTGTAATGTCTAACATACTGAATGTTAAACACTCTGGCAGTTTTAGATGCATTACATTTAGGGACAACAGTGTTTTGGAAAGGCGTAAAATACATTTCTTACATGGTCATTAGCAGATCACAGACTACAAGAGGTTGCGTGTGTTGGAAAGGAGATCATTAAAGTATAAAAGTGGGATGTTTGCGTAGCAAATGTTTAACCTCTCACATAGACACACACACACACACACACACACACACACACACACACACACACACACACACACACACACACACACACACACAGTGAAGCAGAAATGTGAAGAGCATGTTTATTGCCCTAGACAGTGGGATAAATGCTGTCCTATGTACACTTGTGTATGTCTTTTTGCACTTGGTAAGCTTAGTGCATTTCAAATTGAATTTAATTTGAAATATTAGCATATATTAGCTTTCATATTTTGATGTACCCTTCATGAAGCTGAAGCATATATTTCATTTAGGAAAATTTACATTTTTGTGTAAGGTCTGCTCACATAAGCTATTGCATTCATTTTTTGTGATCCTTGTTTCTTTCAGTTCATAACTGTTTAAGAACTGGAGCCTATGTCAGTAAGCAGTGATTACCCAGAAAAATGATGTAGTGCATGGGGTCTGGAGCCTGGAGTCCAGTGATTATTCTCCATTTTTCGGAATAAGACAAACCAGTTAAGCACCAGAGTGGAGTGAGACCCATCCTTGGCAAATGTTAAGCATCTCTTGCTTTAAGTTAAGATCGAGTCTAGTAATCAGCAGTAAAAGCTGCCTGCACTGACCAGCAAATAATAGCAGCGGAAATAAAAGATTTGTTTCTGCTTGCTGTCCGTACTGATAAGAAAGTTGCTAGAATAACCAGATGTGCCAGCCTGCATTTTCTGAAGGATACAAACTCTGAAACTCAAATGTATGTTTTTTAGTGACTTCATTCCTCAGTGGTTTGTACAAAAAACACATGTTCTTTGAGGAAGACAGAAAATATAAAACAGTAATCTGGACATTCTGTGAAAATCTAGACAGTTGAAAGGCATGAAAGGTAAGTGTAAACGTAATGGAGTGTGTTACACTGCTTTTCTGACAGTGTCTAAGTGTTTTAAGGCTTTCGGCTTTGAAAGCCAACAAAACATTTAGCGTTTTTTTTTTTTTTAACCTATAACTAGTAGTACATGGAGCAGATAAAGCACTAGAATCCAAACAAGTGGTTTGTACTGGTAATTGTAGATGTTATTAAGCTGGTAGCACCTCATTATAAGATAATATCCTTGTGCAACCATTGTCTATGAGATGACGTAGTGTAACAGAAGAAAAATTTGCAAGTAGTAATCAGATCTTTAAGAAGCAGTGTCAGAAGCTCAGACACTGGAATATTTTAGAGAAAAATACTTTCTGATTAATACACGCACACACACACACACACACACACACACACACACACACACACACACACACACACACACACACACACACACACACACCATCTAGCGCAGTCAGAAAGCTGTAGAAACAGTATTCCTCTGATTTATACAGTAAAGCAGCATTTCCTTGGATAAGCTTGCAGTAGTAAAGCCCTGTATTACATTGCAAGGAAAGTACACGTGTGTAAGTTGAACTTACCTTAAAAGTAGATTTTCGAATGATCGCTGCTGCATTAGCCTTAGCTGTATGAGTTATATCCTGCCACGGATATAACAACCAGCTTCCAAAGCTTCAGTGCACCTTCCACACTCCCAGCTGTAGCTGAGCTGAATGAAAGACAGTTTGGGTGCAAAGCTCTTCAGAGCTTTCCTGTCAACAGACAGAGGGAAGCTGAACCCTGAAATGACAATCCTAAGAACAATTAAAAAAAAAAAAATGTCCACCCTGGCATAAAAAAAAAAAAAACACCAAAAAATAAGTGGGTGGAGAGAGCGCAGCTATTATAGCAATGATCATTTGACATCTACTGTTATGGTAAGTTCATCTTACACAATTGTACTATGTTCATTGCCAGTAGCATTAGCTATATGGGTAGATTACCTTAGCTAACTACATTTGAGAAGTGGAAAGGGAAGAGTCCAGCAGCCTCTGGAAAATGGTCCTTGCAAAACTTGATCTGAACCTAGAGAAGGACTCCAGCATATAGTAATTTGTAAAAGTATGTGCAGAGGACCAGGTAGCAGTTTCTAGACTGCAACCTTTTTCAAAAAAACATAGATGAAGCCAAGGCCTTGGCGGATTGGGCTTTGACCCTGTCTGGAATAGTTTTGTTATGGTGAATATAACAAAAGGCAGTAGCCTTAGACAAACATTTGGAAATAGTCTGTTTTGACACAAGTTGTCCCTTCTTCTTACCTTCACAAGAAGTGAATAATTTATCCAAAGATCTGAAAGACTTAGTTCTGTCAGGATAGTACCCGAGTTGTCTGTAGACATCCAAGGTATGGAGTATCCTTTCTCCCTCGTTTTTGTGTTCAGGAAAGAAAATGGAGAAATGGATAGTTAGGCATAAAGTAAACTCTGATACCACTTTAGGCATAAAAAAAGGCTTGGTTCTCAGAGAAACCCTGTCCCTGTAGAAAATAAGACGGAGTTGACTCACCATAAGAGCTTGCAACTCAGATACCCTTCTTGTAGAAGCGAGAGCAATCACTAAATCTGTTTTCCATGTTAAGAATCTCAAATTGGCCAGATTAGCCAGTTCAAATTGAGCACATATTCGCTTCTCTAACACAAAATTAAACACCCAAGAAGAGGCCACTCATTTTTTGGAGGCCTCTTATGCAAAACCCTTTCCAAGAACATTTTGATGTTTGACTGCAATGAAGGATGTGGGTCCATGGACAGACATGCTGAAATTATGGATAAATTAACCTTGATAGAGGAATAAGAGAGGCCGTAGAATAGTAAGTCTCACAAATGTAAAATCAGAGAACAGTTAGCCCTGAGTGATTGCTGGTTATATAGTTAACATCAACTAAAAAACCTTTTCCATTTGCTAATATATGATTTTCTAGTAACCTGCATTGGTACCCACAGCATGTCCTTAGTAAACAGGTGCCTAAAAGGAATTACTTTCTCATCCAGGCAGTCAGTTGAAGATGATTGATGTCAGGGTTTATCAGACACCCCTGTTCCTGTGTGAGTAGATCAGTCTTTGTGGAAACGTATAGTAATTTCCCCTGGCCAATTCCTAAAGAAGAGAGAACCATGGTTGTCAGAGCCAGAAGGGAGTCACCACAGTGATCTTCAGGGATCCTTCTAAATCTTCAGAAGAAGTCTGGATATTAGTAGAAAGAGCGGAAAAGCATATAGGAACATTCCTGTCCAAGGAAAAGGAAAGGCTTTTGTCTTCCAGGCTTTCTTGCACACTGTCCTGGAACAGAATCTTGCCAGTTGATTGTTCAGAGAGAAGGCAAAGAAGTCTTCATGAGGAACTCCCCTCAGGTGGATTAAATCTTGGAAAACCCTCTGATCTAGTTTCCTTTCATGAGAGTCTGCACTTGTTCAGCTCAGCTTGTCTGACGCACAGTTTTGCTCTGATAAAATGTAGGATGCCTATTGAGAGAGATTGTACTGTGAAGCTATGTCACAAGCTAACATTGCTAGTCTGCAAAAGGAGTACAGCCTGATTCCCCCTAGCTTGTTGATATACCACATGACTGTAGTACGGTCTGTAATCACTTGGAGTCTCCGGGACCAAAGATGGTTCAGAGAGTTGAGTGCCGTGATCAGGACGAGCATCTCCTTGATATTTATGTGTTTGCATCTGTCTTTTGTGTCCCACACCACCTGAACTTTTGCCCCACCTGAAACTGCTCCCCAAGCAAAGTACAAAGCTTCCGTGGTGACTGATTGCTTTGGAACAGATAGGGAGAAGTAGAGACCTGGATTTAAGGATATCTGTTGTCTCCACCAAAAGATCTCTCTTCTGACAAATCCCAACACTGGGATTTGAAAAGATAAAGGGTGTTGATGCTGGGGCCAAAGAGATTTCAGATACCACTCCACTCATGTGAAGTCTTTCCAGATATATCATGAGAGTCATAGATGCCATGAGACCCAAAATCCTGAGATGTTCCCACTCTGTGATTGAAGTCTGAGCGGAAAAACCTTAGAAATAGAACTTAGTGTAAAGATCTGTTTTTTCCTAGGAAGAAAAGCTCTTTGAACTGAGGTATCTAATTGATATCCCAGGAGCGCAATCAAATGTGAAGGAGTCAAGAAAGACTTTTGGATGTTCTCTTGGAATCTCAGCTTGTGTAAGAGATCTCTCAACCCAAGAGAGATTGCTGACACTTTGAAAAAGACTTTGCAAAGATAATCAAGTTATCTAAATATGGAAAATGTGGATACCCTGTAGCCTGCAATGAGTGTGATAACTAGAGCTTAACACTTAAAGTCTTGGTGCAGTGCGTAGGCCAAAGGGTAAGGCAAAGAACTGATAAATGTGATCCAGACACACAAAACCTTAAAAAAGTCTAATGTCCAGATGAATTGGGGTGTAATGATAAGCATATTTTAAGTCTGTTGTTACTAGGAAACTCAAAAGAGGGAGAAGAGTTAACAGGTTGTAAAGTTACTTCATTTTGAATTTGGGCACTATCCAAAACAGGTTTAGGAAAGAAAGATCCAGAACTGGCCTCCAAGCATTTTCTTTCTTTGCCACAAAGAACATACTTGAATAAAAACCCTTCCCCATCTGGGAAGGAGGAACTGGTTCTGTTACTCCTTGGGACAGCGTGTGATGAAGAGCAGGTGGAAACAAAGGAGTCTAATCTGGAGAATGATAAATTGCCTCCTAGAAAGGGTATCCCTCGGCCGGCCCGAATACCAGAGTCAATTTTTTTTGCGTTGGCTGCAGTCGCCTGTAGTCTGACGTCAGGTTGTCAGTGCTATAAAGCAAGGCGGCTGATGTCATTACATCAGTCTTTGTTGCCGTGAAGCCCGTAGCAGAAGCAGATGTTCATCGTGTTTCACTGTTGCAGTCATTACAATTGGGTTATCCTGCTGGCAGGCTACCCGCAGTCGGCCCAAGTTCCAAAGTCTAGGTCCGGCGTTGGTTGCTGTCGCCTCCTCTCTGACATCAATGCGCCAGGGTATAAAAGATGCAGCCGACGCCATTTTTTTCAGTCTTTCTTGCCGCGTGGTGCCCGAAGCAAAAGCAGTTTGCAAGTGCCGGTCGGCCGACTCCTGAGATTTTCAATTCAAATTTCAGATCCGAAGTCTTCATTAAAGTTAAGTACCCCGTTGGGGAAACTTTTTTCTTGCTCCAGACTGATGTCAGAAAAAGTTGTTAATTGTAGATGTCCTTCATGGATGCATCTGCAGTCATAACAAGTGGGTTGTCCTGTCGTCAGGCAGCCCTGCAGTCGGCCGGATTCCAAAGTCCGGGTCCGGCTTCGGCTGATGTCGCACTCCACCCGACGTCATCTCTGTTGGTCTTCGGGTATAAAAGCATCAGCCGACGCCATTTTCCTCAGTCTTTCTTGCCGCGTGGCGCCCGAAGCAGAAGCTGTTCGCAAGTGCCGGTCGGTCGGATCCAGAGATTACTTCTACCGAATACTCTTCGAAGACTTCTAAAGCTAAGTACCCCGTTGGGGACTCTTTCTTGCCTCAGCCGATGTCAGAAAAAGTTAACAATTGTTTAACCTGTGGGAAACAAATACCTCATAAAGATTTCCACTCTTACTGTCTGCCTTGTTTAGGCCCAGCCCACGACGTAGCAGCCTGTTCGCCTGTGCCTCTTTCAACCGATTTAACGCTTAGGCGCCGGTCGGAGTTTGCAGAACAGTTTTACGGTACTGATTTTGCGTACATTATGCCGACGAATCCCCCGACTACCCAATCTTCCAACAGACGCAAAGATAAAGACCGACACTCGCGGTCCGCGGTTTCGCCGAAACCACGGCAAAGCAAACATGAGTGTCTCGGTTTCGCCGAAACCGAGAAAACTGCTCAAAGTACAGCTGAACCTATTCTTACAACTGAGGCCCCTGCTACAATTCTTGAATCGACCTCAGAAATTTTACCCACTACGGTGGTTGACTTATCAGACACCATCCCCTTGGATGTCTCTACCCCAGCACGTGGTGCTGCTAGGCCTCCAGCAGCCATGTCCATTAAGGCCTTCGCCAGGGCTAAAGCAGCCAAGACTACTAAATCAGTGCCTGTTAAACCCCCTCATCCAGGCCCTCTTCTAGTTCTCAAATGCTTTCTTTGGCAGAAGATTTAATTTCTTTAATTAGAGGATCTCAATCTCACCCAGACAGGGCCTCTCAGCCCCCAGAGAAGAGACCTAGGGCAGAGCCCCTGAGCCAGTGTCTTCTGATGATTCTGCTGATGAATCAGACATAACTGACCAGCCTGAGGCTCCCTTCTCCAATTTTGAAGATTCTGATGCTGAAGAATCCATTCCAGCTGCTTCCCCACCAGAAGAATTCTCCTTTGGGGAAACCTTGCATGCCATGCGAGAACAGTTCCAATGGCAGCAACAGGATTTTTCAGACTCCAGAAAAAGACTTAGGACCTTTCTGCACCTCCCACAGCACAGGCCCTTAGCTATACCTCCTGTTCTCTCTGTGGTGGATGATGCTTTCAATGATGTTTGCTCCGCTCCAGATTCGTTACCCCCAGCCCCTGCCAAACCAGACAGATTTTACAGGGTGCCAGATACTCATCACCACCTTTACAAGGCCCCACTTGCAGACCCAGAAACTATATCCCAGGGTCCCAAGGCAGTATCCGCGACCACCGCTAAAAACCCTATTCCTTCTGAAAGGGAAGCAAGGTCACTAGACAGATGGGGTAAAAAGGTCTACACTTCAGCTACTCTCTCAGCTAGAGCTTTAAACTGTCAGTTTCACATGATACAATACCAAGAGTTTATGCTTGATCAGTTAACTAAAAAACTAACTACTGATGAATCTCTTGATAAGAAATATGTATTAGAGATGGTAAATAACATACAACAGGTTAGCAACCATTCCTTAAAATGTGGCTATGATGCACTGGAGGCTTCATTTAGATCAGCCATGACAGGCACAGTGATAAGAAGGCATGCATGGCTAAAGGAACAAGCTTTACCGGATCATGTTAAAGCTAAGTTGCTAGATGCTCCTATGGACAAGACAAGTTTGTTTGGTACACCTGCCCAGCAGGTTATGAAGAAAATGGAAGAAAAGGCAAAATCTGTTCAAACTGTTAAAGATTTCTTGCAGGTTCAACCCCCAAGGTTTAGCAGGAACTGGCCTGCCAAAAATTGGTCCTTTCCTGACTCCACAAAATTTCAAAGGGGCAGGAATAGACGTTCCAGAGGCAGAAACCAATCCAGAGGAGGTGCCTACAGAGGACGACAGTGGCAAGGTAACAACAGAGGCACAGACACAGCCACTGCCACTACATCAGCACAACCACAGTGACTTAATCCTAAATCCGCCTACCAGGGAACAAATAGCAGCTCCTCTAGGCGGAAAGTTAACCTTATTTTCAAAGAACTGGCACTACATAACAAAAGACAAGTGGATTTTACAAACCATAGATCAAGGTTACCGGTTTCACTTCCACACTTTACCAGTCAAAAGAGGAATGCCAAATCTACCTCCAAATCAAAAACAGAGGCTCTACGCCAGATAATGGAGTTAGCAAACATGAGAGCTGTGGAAAGAGTGCCAACAGCAGAACAAGGAAAGGGTTCTACTCCAGACTATTCCTAGTTCCAAGAAAGGAAAAAAAGTTGGAGACCAATTCTAGACCTGTCCACCTTAAATACATACATCATTGTCCCAAAATTCAAAATGCTGACCCTACAGCAACTTCTTCCCATGCTGGGCAAGGAGTCTTGGCTGGTAACTCTAGATCTCAAGGAGGCATACCTGCACGTCCCCATTCGACCAATCTGCAGAAGATACCTCAGATTTCTTGCAGGATCAGAGCACTATCAATTCTCAGCATTGCCCTTTGGCTTATCTACTGCGCCCAGAGTATTCACAAAATGCCTGGCATCAGTAATCGCCCATTGCAGACTACAGGAAATTCAAATTTACCCATACCTGGACGACTGCCTGCTACAAGGGGACAACAAAAGCAAGCTGACAACAGATTTACAAAGGGTCATTTACTTGCTACAAGGACTGGGATACACAGTCAATTTACAAAAGTCAAGGCTGATACCATCCCAAACAAGGACATTCTTGGGCTGAATTGGACACAGTACAACAAATGGCATTCCTGACTACAGAAAACAAAAGAACTTCCTCTTTACTTCTTGGCACTAACAAAACTGAACAAGTTAACAGCAAGAAAATTTCTACAGGCCTTGGGCTTCATGGCATCATGCATAATCTTGGTCCCATTTGCCAGACTACATATGAGGAAACTACAGTGGTACCTAAAGAATTTATGGTCCCAACACAGACACAGTCTAGAAACAGAAATCCCACTAATTCCATGCTTAAAACAGGAGTTCCTATGGTGGGCTCAGGCATGCCAGTCAAACCCAGGCCTGCCCTTCCGCAGATGTCAACCAAGCCAGACCATCACAACAGACGCTTCAGACCTAGGATGGGGGCCCACATGCTAGACAAATGTGCAAGGATTGTGGACACAGGATCAACTTCACCTGCACATCAATCTAAAAGAAATGCTGGCAGTAAAACTGGCAATCCAAAAGTTCAAACCATTCCTCAAAGAGGGCCAGTTGATGATAAGGACAGACAACACCACAGTCATGTGGTACATCAACAAACAGGGAGGCACTCATTCATACCCCTATGCAGAATGACCTTGGAGCTGTGGACCCTGGCACTCAGCTACAACATTCAGTTACAGGCAATATTTGTACCGGGAAAGACAATACTCTAGCAGACATACTAAGCAGAACCACTCGGATGCCCACGAATGGAAGTTGCACCCGGACATCTTCAAGACCATCTCAAAGAAATGGGGAATGCCACAGATAGACCTATTCGCATCACCTCTCAATCACCAGCTCAAAAAATTCTGCACAAGGACATTCCACCCACTAGCATGGAAAGTGGACTCACTCTCCTTCAACTGGAAAGGCCTAACAGCATATGCATTCCCACCTCTTCCTTTGATACACAAGGTACTACTAAAAATCAAGGAAGAACGTCCAAGGATAATCCTGATAGCCCCAAACTGGCCAAGACAACACTGGTACCCACTACTGAAGAGCATGTCTCGAACAACATGTGGCCAATACCCTGATGCCTTTGATGTTAACTCAGAACAACTACAGCATCATACATCCAAACCTAAAACGCTGCAACTGACTGCATGGAACATCACATAGCAGCAGCTAATCCAGAACTTTCCCAAAGAGTTAAAGACATTATTCTTGAAGCACGCAGACCTTCAACAAGAAAGAACTATGCTGGAAAATGGAAAAGGTTTGTCATTTGGAGTACCGAAAGAGGAAAAGATGTGTCAAACATAGATATGCCTAACATTCTGGAGTATCTGGCTGAACTTCTTCATTCAGGCCTGTCCTACTCCTCCATCAAGATACATGCATCAGCTATTTCAGCAGAATACAGCTTTGATCCACCTGTTTTTTCGCACCCTTTGCTCAGGCAGTTCCTCAGAGGAATCAAGAATGTAAAACCTCCAAGGAAACCACCATTACCAGCTTGGGACTTAAACTTTGTGCTAGAAAAGTTGACACTAGCACCCTTTGAACCAGCAGCAACAGCAGACCTACAACACCTGTCATGGAAAACTGCTTTCCTACTGGCAATTACTTCAGCAAGGAGGGTTTCAGAACTACAGGCCTTAATGGCAGTGCAACCCTTCCTAATCTTCCACCAAGATAGAGTGTCCTTGAGGACTAATCCTACATTTATGCCTAAGGTGGTATCCAGAGTATCTTTAAACCAGGCAATCCACCTACCTACCTTCTTTCCCAACCCACAAAACAGAGGGAAAGAATACTGCATACCTTGGATGTACATAGACAGCTACGCTACTACTTGGACAGAACAAAAATAGCAGAAAGACTGACCAACTTTTGTAGCCTATGCAACAGGAAGGGAAGGAAAAGCTATTTCCAAACAGACAATCTCCAAATGGATAGGAAATTGCATACGATACTGTTACTCCTTCCATGGAAAACCAATTCCACAGAACATAAGACCTCATTCTACAAGGGCAACAGCCACTACCACAGCCTTCTTACGAGGAGTGGCAACCAAAGACATTATTGAGGCGGCTACTTGGACCTCCGTGCATACATTTGCCAAGCATTATAATTTGCCTCTTTATTCCAGATCCCGAGCAGGGTTTGCCACTGCTGTACTGCAAGGGATCCTAAACACACCATAATCTACCTTTTTCCTCCTCCCCTAGTTGGCTATGGTATTCTACCCACTTGTTATGACTGCAGATGCATCCATGAAGGACATAGTACAGTTTTGTACCTACCATAAATGTAGATGTCCGAACTGGATAGCATCTGCAGTCAGGATTACCTCCCTCCTTCCCTCTGTGGTACTCCTAGGGTGTTTACCATCCTAATAGCTAGCTGTCGGGGGGGAGTCTTTTATGGTGTATTTGTTTGTATATATGTAAATATATGCTTATTGTTGTGTTTACCTCTATCTATTTGGAAACATTGGCATCTATCCAAATTTTACCCTGCAAGAGGGCTACTGGCATCTGGGGCAAGAAACACTGAGGAAAATGGCGTCGGCTGATGCTTTATACCAAGACCAACAGAGATGACGTCGGGTGGAGTGCGACATCAGCCGAAGCCGGACCCGGACTTTGGAATCCGGCCGACTGCAGGGCTGCCTGACGACAGGACAACCCACTTGTTATGACTGCAGATGCTATCCAGTTCGGACATCTACATTTATGGTAGGTACAAAACTGTACTTTCTTGTGGGAAGCAAATACCTCATAAGGATTTTCATTCTTACTGTATTCCTTGCCTAGGCCCTGACCACGACGTTGCTAGTTGTCGGTTTTGTGTTAGATTTAACCAATGCACTATTAAGCGTCGGTACGATTTTACATTTCGTTACTTTGGCAGAAGATTCAATTATATAATGCCATCGGAACAGCCGACTACTGGAGTTTATAAAAATTGCAAAGAAAAGGAAAAGGACAGGCATCTGAGGTCCAAAACCGACGACGAGGCTTCGTTTGGCGTGCCGCCGGTTCTCAGTGAGGTGCTTTCGCAGCCCCTGACGCCCGCTACCTCAGAGCCACAGGCCGCTTCTGACTCCCACGTGGAGCCGACTAGGCCGCTGGAAACTCAAGGTATTGGACACTCGGAAACTATTCCCTCAGATGGGTCTGGAGCCGCTGAGCAGGCATCGGCTTCTGAGGGTGTTTTCAGGCCTACACAGTTGTATGTAAAGCCATCTTCAGATTCAAAGGCAAAGACTAAAGCAGCTCTAAAGACAAAGAAACAAGTACAGCATTCTCCTGGACAGGCCTCCATGCCTAAAAAACAGATGCTTAAAATGGCCGAAGACCTAATTACTTTGATCAGGGGTTCCCATCCCCCTCTTGATAAGAGGCCTAGGCAAGAGATAAAATATGAATCTTCAGATCAGGTTTCCATTTCTTCTGATTCCTCTCCTGAACAGGAATATTCCCTTCCTCCCTATGAGGATTCTGGTGCTGAAGAATCTATCCCTTCAGCCTCACCTCCTGAGGATTATTCTTTTGGGGAGACCCTGCATACTATGAAGGAGCATTTCCATTGGGAGAGCCAAGAATACTCAGAATCCAAGAAAAGGCTCAGAGACTTCCTTTTATTACCCCAGCACAGGCCCCTTGTTATTCCTACTGTTTTAAACATTGTAGATGATGTATTTTCAGAGTCCGGTCTATCTCCCGACTCTTTACCACCAGCTCCTGTTAAAGCAGACAAATACTTCAGGGTTCCTGATTCTCATAAATTTCTTTACAAAAACCCTGCACTGACTCAGAAACTATTTCTCAGGGTCCCAAGGGGGTCAAGGCTTCCACTGCTAAAAACCCTATCCCCTCTGATATGGATTCAAGGGCCCTGGACAGATGGGGGGAAAAGATTTATACTTGCTACCTTGGCTGTAAGAGCTTTAAATTGTCAGTTTCATATGCTTAAATATCAGCAATATCTTATGTCACAGCTTAAACAGAAAATGTTGACAAATTCAGAATGTGCAGAAAACAAAGAATTGCAGGATTTATTGCATGCAGCTGAACAAGTGGGAAAGCATACTTTGCAATGTGGTTTTGATTCTCTAGAGGCCTCCTGCAGGGCTACAGTTACAGATTCTGTCATTAGGAGGCATGTTTGGTTAAAAGAACAGAATCTGCCCGATCATGTTAAAGCAAAACTTTTAGATGCTCCATTACAACATGATACCTTGTTTGGTGTTAAAGCAGAAGAGGTGTTGAAGAAAATGGAGGACAAAGCTAAATCTATGCAAACAGTAAAGATTTTTTTTTACAGGTACAGCCTCCCAGATTTAGCAGGAACTGGCCTACAAAGAATTTGTCCTTTCCAGTGTCAGACAGGCCACAAAGAGGCAGATATAGATGCCCCAGAGGCAGATCACAGCACCAAGGCTCATACAGGCCTTAACAATGGGGTGCTTCTACCTCCAAAAGTAGAGAGGAAAAATCACAACCATACAGGAAGTCTCAATGACTTTTCCCTGCCAGCACCAAGCACTTATCTTCTGGCAGCTCCTTTGGGGGGAAAACTAGCACTTTTTTCAGAAAATTGATACATGATCACCCAGGACAAATGGGTCTTAAATATCGTATCTCAAGGCTACAGGTTCCACTTTCACACCCTGCCAAGGCCAAACGGTATGCCAGACCTGCCACGCAATCAATGGGCAGAGACACAAAAACAAGTTTCATCCCTCATGGACATGGGAGCCATTCAGTAAGTACCGCAGCAAGAGCAGGGACAAGGATTTTACTCAAGGCTATTCTTGGTACCCAGAAAGGACAAAGCCTGGAGACCAATACTGGACCTGTCTATCCTAAACACATTCCTGGATATTCCAAAATTCAAAATGTTAACTCTACAGCAGCTTCTGCCCATGCTGGGCAAGAAGGCTTGGCTTGTGACTTTAGACCTAAAAGAGGCATACCTGCATGTCCCAATCAGACAATCATGTAGAAGATACCTCAGATTTATAGCTGGCTCAATGCACTACCACTTCTCTGCACTGCCCTTTGGCTTATCTACTGCGCCCAGGGTCTTCACAAAATACCTGGCACCAGTAATTGCATTTTGCAGACAAAGAGGAATACAAATATATCCTTACTTGGACGACTGCCTTATTCAAGCAGGGAACAAGGACATCCTACTACAGCATCTGCCGTTTGTTAAAAGATTACTAACAGGTCTAGGGTACACAGTAAACGAAAGGAAATCAAAGCTCGTACCCTCTCAAGAGATAATATTCCTGGTTGCAAGCTTAAATACAACTGCCCAGATGTCTTACCTCACACCAGACAAACACAGACAACTGACTACTTACTTCAAAATGTTGGCAACAAAGACCCAGTTATCTGCAAGAAAAATTCTGCAGGCTTTGGGCTTCATGGCATCCTGCATACTGCTAATTCCATATGCAAGACTGCATATGAGAAAACTTCAATGGTATCTCAAAAGTGTTTGGACTCAACATTGTCACAGCTTGGAAACAGTAATTACCCTCATTCCCTGCCTGCAACAGGAGTTTCGATGGTGGGCAAAAGCCTGTCACCTCAACACGGAACAGCCATTCACCTTACCCACAGCCAGGCAGACATTGACAACAGATGCATCAGATTATGCCTGGGGGGCCCATATGGCAGGAAGATGTATTCAGGGCACATGGTCCGCAAGTCAAATGCATCTACATATCAATCAAAAAGAGATGCTAGCTGTTCAGAATGCCTTGACAGCCTTCAAGGATCACCTTCCTCCAGGACAACTACTGATCAAGACGGACAATACTACAGTCATGTGGTACATAAACAAGCAGGGGGGCACGCATTCCTACCACCTCTGCAGACTAGCCATGAACTTGTGGGACACGGCACTGACTTACCAAGTACATCTGCAAGCACAATTCCTGCCAGGAAGGATAAATACTCTGACAGACTAACTAAGCAGAAACCTTATGGATCCCCAAGAGTGGAAATTGGATCCACAAGTCTTCAGCACGATAACAAGGAACTGGGGATGCCCGGACATAGACCTATTTGCCTCCCCACTGCCAACTACAGAGATTCTGCACAAGACTTACCACAAGCAAGCATGGAAAGTGGATGCTCTATCTTTCAGCTGGAAAAGCCTAACAGTATATGCCTTTCCTCCTCTGCCTCTCCTCCCCAAGATACTCCTCAACGTCAGACAAGAGAAGCCAAAAATGATATTGATTGCCCCAGACTGGCCCCGCCAGGACTGGTACCCAAGCCTAAAGAGCTTGTCTCAATGCCCAGCTTGGACATTACCTCAAATTCCTCACTTATTGACCCAACAAGACAGTCACATACTGCACAGCCAACTCGGGACCTTAAACCTGGCAGCATGGCGGATAATGTAGCCATTCAAGACACACCTCTCTCTAAAGCAGTGATGGATGTTATTTTGGAGAACAGGAGGCCTAGCACCAGAAAATCTTATGCAGAAAAATGGAAGAGATTCTGTGCTTGGAACCAGGCAATAGGTATTGACACGACTATTCCAAATATTCCACAGATTTTGCAATATTTAACTGAGATGCTGGATAAAGGCCTTTCCTTTTCATCAATTAAAATTCATGCCTCTACCATTTCAGCTCATTACAATACAGAACCACCTATTTTTTCTCATCCATTGCTAAGGCAGTACCTCAGAGGGACTAAAAACATAAGACCTCCAAGGAGAGCACCAATACCTGCTTGGGACCTCAACTGTGTCTTGGAAAAACTCACACTGCCTCTGTTTGAGCCAGCCCCTGCAGCTGATATAAAATTCTTATCCTGGAAAACAGCTCTGCTCCTAGCAATAACCTCCGCTAGACGAGTCTCAGAGTTACAGGCACTCATGGCTGTGGAACCTTTTATCATTTTCCATCCTGACAGGGTTTCTCTAAGGACAAATCCTACATTTATGCCTAAGGTAGTGTCCAGTGTGGCCCTTAACCAAACAATTCATTTGCCTACCTTTTACCCAAACCCACAGAATAAGGGTGAGAGACGTCTGCATTCTTTGGACATTCACAGGCAGCTACGCTTCTACTTGGACAGAACCAAAGCTTTCAGAAAGACTGAACAACTTCTAGTGGCATATGCTGCAGGATCACAAGGAAAGCCTATCTCAAAACAGACTATTTCAAAGTGGATAGGCCACTGCATTTGTTTCTGCTATTCACAGCATGGCAAATTAGTGCCTAAGGGTATTAGGCCACATTCAACCAGAGCATCAGCCACTTCAGCAGCCTTCCTGAGAGGAGTACCAACCAAAGACATCTTAGAGGCTGCAACTTTGGTGTTCAGTGCATACTTTTACAAAGCACTATCACTTACCTCTCTACTCTAAATCCAGGGCAGGCTTTGCCACTGCAGTTCTGCAGGGCCTGATAGCCTCTCCTAATCCTATTTAGCCAGCCTCCCAACCGTAGCTTTGGGATTCAACCCAATTGTAATGACTGCAACAGTGAAACACGATGAACATAGTACAGTTGTGTACCTAGCATAAATGTAGATGTTCAAGTGTGTTCACTGTTGCAGTCCAGGTTACCCTCCCACCATCCCCCTTTTCCTTGCTGGGACTCATCTGTACTTCTCTATTCTATACAACCTATGTGGTATATTTGCTTGTAGATGAAGGAAAAGTTGTTTTTTGTGTATGTATGCTTATTGGCATAATTTAGCCTACCTTTTTAGGGGCACCTGACATCTGGGGCAAGAAAGACTGAAAAAAATGGTGTCGGCTGCATCTTTTGTACCCCTGGCACACTGACGTCAGGGAGGAGGCGACAGCAACCAACGTCGGACCTAGACTTTGGAACTCGGGCCGACTGCGGGTAGCCTGCCAGCAGGATAACCCGATTGTAATGACTGCAACAGTGAATACACTCGAACATCTACATTTACGGTAGGTACACAACTGTACTTTCACACGAGTGCCTGTTTGTCGCTGCCAGAAGTTACATTTCAGCTGAAAATGTCTAAAGCTAGGTACCCCGTTGGGAATCCTTTTTTCTTGCATTAACCAATGTCCGAAAAAGTTAACAGTTGTCTCATCTGTGGAAAGCAGATCCCACACTAAGACTTAAATTCTTACTGCGTCACTTGCTTTGGTCCAGACCATGACGTCCCCTGTTGCTAGTTCTGTGCCCTCTTTAATGCGAGAACCATTCGCCATAGAGTTCTTTTTCTAGACAGTTATTTTCGTGTTCCGTCTTCGCATTCTGATATGGCATCCATCAGCCAACAATCTGTGACATTCTGAAAAAACATAGAGATAAAGATAGAGAGAGACCACACAAGGCTAAGCCTTCCAACGATGCTACCACTAAGCAGGTCGTCAATTCTCCGGAATTCAGTGAGGTGCTTTCGCAGCCCCTAATGCCCAATTAGATATTTACGCAGGTCTCTGCGGAGACCCTTTCAGAGTCCAGTATGCTGCAGAAATCTTCCTTGTCTTCTGAGCCTTTGGCTGTCTCTGCCTCGATTGGGTCCGGAGCCGCGACGCAGGTACCGGCTTCCGAGGAGGCCTTTTGCACTACCAAATCTGGACAAAAAACGACATCTTCTCATCCGACTACCGTTTCTCTCCGACTGATTCTCTCAGGCCTAGAAGCCAGGCCACTCCTAGGAAATCTGCTTAAAGCCACCATCTTGCTACTGCTCCACCACCCCAAGCACAAATTCTTAAAATGGCAGAGGATCTCATCTCCCTTATCTGGGGTAGTAAGGCCACAACTTCTAAAAGGAAAAGGCACCCTTCTCCAGAAATTATGACAGAACAGGATTCTGAGGAATCTGACTATTCAGTTTGTGAAGATGAACAGCATCCCTTAACTGCTTATGAGGATTCTGATGCAGAGGAATCCATCCCTTCTGCCTCCCCTCCAGAGGACCTTTCCTTTGGGCAAACCCTTCACTCCCCTCAGGGAACATTTCCAATGGGAATCACAGACTTCCTACAGTCTAAGAAAAGACTTGGAGAGTTTCTGGACCTGTCCCAGCACAGACCCCTGGCCATCCCCCCCCCTATTTTAGAGGTGGTGGATGATGTTTTCCATGAATCCAGCTTAACCCCCAACGCCCTCCATCCTGCTCCCAGTAAACCTGACAGGTACTAGAGAGTACCGGATTCTCAAAAACACCTGTACAGAAATCTTGCTGCAGACCCAGAGGTAATTACACAGGGATCTAAAGGAGCTAAGACTGGTTCTGTCAAGAATCCTCTTCCTTCTGGCAAGGACTCCAGAGCTCTGGACAGATGAGGTAAAAAAGTATACACCTCTGCAACCTTAGCTATCAGAGCACTCAGTTATCAGTTCCATATGTTAAAATATCAGCAACACACTTTGGAACTATTAAAACAGAAGATTGCTACCTTTCCTGACTGTGCCAATTCAAAAGAGCAGATTTACTGCACTCTGCTTGTCAAGTGGCCAAACACTCATTACAGTGTGGATATGACACCCTAGAAGCCTCTATCAGGGCAGCAGTGACAGGATCTGTTATTAGGAGACCTGCATGGCTGAAGGAACAACCTCTCCCTGATCATGTAAAGTCTATACTTATTGTTGCACCCCTAGATAAGGAGCGCTTGTTTGGGGAAAAAGCAGAAGAGGTGCTTAAAAAGATGTAAGACAAAGCAAAATCTATGCAAACAGTAAAAGATTTCTTTCAGGTTCAACCTCCTAACTTCAGCAGGAACTTTTCCTCTAAGCACTGGGCCTTCCCTGCACATAGCAAACAGGGCCAAGGTAAGCCCCACAGGGACAGACCATCCAGGCCCCTATCCCAGGGCCAGCAGGGAAGCAAACAATGGACCACTTCCATCACTAAAGCAGGGAGGTCTAAGCCAACCTTCTATGGCAAACACTCACAATGACTGCCCCTCCCCCCTGCCCTTCCTTCACTCATCAAAAACTAGGAGGTAGGCTTTCCCCTCTTCAAAGACAGTTGGCTTTCTGTAACAAAAGACCAGTAGGTCTTAAAGATCAATTTTCAAGGATGCAGATTATTTTTCAGCGAACTCCCAATTCCAAGAGGGTACCCAGACTTACCTCCAAATCAGTGGGCAGAGGCATAGAAACGGGTCCAAACTCTCATATCCCAGGAAGCAGTAGAACCTGTCCCCTCAGATCAAACAGGCAAAGGATTTTATTCCAGACTATTCCTTGTTCCCAGAAAAGAGGGCACTTGGTGCCCCATCCTGGATCTATCCATTCTGAACACCTCCCTGGTGGTCCCCAGATTCAGAATGCTAACTTTTTAGTAGCTGCTGCCTATGATAACAAAAAAATACCTGGCTAGTGACCCTAGACCTAAACGATGCCTGCCTCCACATCCCCATCAGGGAATCATGCAGGAAATTCCTGCGCTTCAGAACAGGCTCACAACACTTTCAGTTCTTTGAACTGCCCTTTGGCTTATCTACTGCACCCAGAGTATTCACCGAATGCTTGGCCCCGGCCATAGCATTCTGCAGACAGAGAAGTCTGCAGATTTAACCTTACCTGAATGACTGCCTCATTCAGACAGAGAGCAGAGAAATGCTGCTCCAAGACCTTCTCTTTGTCAAATCACTCCTACCTTCCCTAGGGTTCACCATCAACAAGAAGAAATCAAAGCAAAACCCCACCAGGAAGATCATTTTGTTGGGAGCTGTGCTAAACACAGCATCCCAAATGGCCTTCCTATCTGCAGAAAAGCAGAGCTTCCTGCCTCTCTACTTTACCCAGCTGGATTCCAGAAGTCACCTCACCACGAGAAAGTTCCTGCAAGCCTTGGGATACATGGCATCTTGCATCCTTCTCATTCCTCTGGCCAGGCATCACATGAAAAAGCTTCAGTGGTATCTAAAGAATGTTTAGTGCCAGCACTCTCATTCCCTAGAGACCTCTCTCCCTCTGATCCCATGCATAAGCGCCGAGTTTCTCTGGTGGGCAGAGGCCTGTGCCAGGAACAAGGGTCTTCCCTTCATCCTCCACCCTACCTGCCAGACCATCACCACCACCACCAACACCTTGGACATTGCTTGGGGCACTCACCTAGCAGGCAGGTGCACCCAAGGTCTTTGGGATGCCCAGCAACTTCACTTGCGCATCAGTCAGAAATGATGGCAGTACAAAAGACTCTGACATCTTTCAAACCCCATCTCAGGCCAGGGGTTCTCCTTATAAAAACGGACAACACCACAGTAATGTGTTTTATCAACAAATGGGGGGACCCAGTCTTACCCCCTGTGCAGGTTGGCCATGAGCTTCTGGCTTACAGCCACCTCCATGGGTCTACACCTAATTGCCCAATACCTACCAGGGGTCAACAGCACCCTGACAGACCACCTAAGCAGAAACTTACTCGACCCCCTTGAATGGCAGCTCCATAGGGAAATCTTTCTGCAAATTACTCAGGAGTGGGGGACTCTGGAAGTGGATCTCTCTGCCTCACACCTCAACCACCAGCTGCAAAAGTTTTGTACCAAGGAGTATCACCTCCTAGCGTGGAAGGTGGATGCCTTGACCTTCTCTTGGAACTCCCTCTTTGTGTAAGCGTTCCCTCCTCTGCCCCTTATTCCCAAGGTACTGATCAAAATAAGGCAGGAGAGACCAAAGACCATCCTCATTGCTCCAGATTGGCCCAGGCAGCATTGGTGTACCCCTTACTGTGCAGCCTGACCTTACAGTCCCCCCCCCCCCAAGCAGCTTCCCCTAATCTCAGACTTCTTGACCCAGGTGAGGGGGAAGATACTGCACCCAGACTTATAGAGTCTCAGTCTTTCAGCATGGCTTATACCTTAAAAGCTAACAAGGAGTCCCTGTTAAGCAAAGAGGTCCTAGACATCATCACAGAGGCCAGAAGACCCAGCACCAGAAAATCATACGCAGGGAAATGGAAAAGATTCTGCTCCTGGGACCAGTTCAGAGAGCCCAGTACCTCCCATCTTTCCATCCCTCTTATCTTGGATTACCTAGCCGAGTTGCTCAATAGTGGTCTCTTTCTCCTCTATTAAAATCCATGCCTCAGCCTTTTCTGCCCATTACGATTCAGACCCACCCCTCTTCTCTCATCCTTTGATTAAGCAATTCCTCAGAGGGGCTTCTAATATCAGACCTCCTAGAAGGCCTCCCACGCCACCCTGGGACCTGAATTATGTTCTAGAAAAACTAACCTTACCTCCTCTTGAACCTGCTGCTTCTACAGAATTGAAATACCTCTCCTGGAAGACTGCCTTCCTACTAGCTATCACCTCAGCCAGAAGGGTATCAGAACTTCAGGCTCTCATGGCTGTTGATCTCTTCATCATTTTCTATGCAGACATGGTCTCCCTGAGGACTAACCCCTCATTTATGCTCAAGGTGGTATCTGATGTGACCCTCAAGCAGGCCATACACCTACCCACCTTCTTTCCCAACCCTCAAAGCAAGGGGGAAAGATTTCTACACTCACTAGATGTGCACAGACAGCTTAGGTACTATCTAGACAGTACTAAACCTTTCAGGAAAAACAGACCAACTACTTGTCAGCTTTGCCCCTGGGGCAGAGGGGAAGCCCATTTCCAAACATAACCATTTCCAAATGGATATCACACTGTATCCATTTCTGCTACAGACTACATGGGAACCCCCCCCCCAAGTCTATCTGTACCCATTCCACTAGGGCAGCCTCCACTTCCACAGCCTTCCTCAGAGGAGTCCCTATCAGGGACATCTTGGAAGCTGCCACCTGGACCTGTGTCCATACCTTTACAAAGCATTACCACCTACCTCTTTTTTTCTAAGTCTAGGGCAGGGTTTCCATCTGCAGTTCTGCAGGGCCTGTCACCATGCCTAGGACTCTAACCTATCCTTCCACCCCTCTCCTCTGGGAATCCTTCCAGAGGTGATGACTGGAACAGTGAAACATGAAGAACATAGTACAGTTGTGTACACTTACCATAAATGTAGATGTTTGAGTGTATTCACTGTTGCAGTCCTGGTTTCCCTCCCTCCATCCCCCATATAGCATCTTCCCCTAGGGGGGGGCATAAGCTTCCCATGGTGGCTTTTAGCCACCAGGACCACTTTTCCTTATTTTCTTGTACCTCTGTCAGGTTAGGGCAAGAAAAACTAATGTAATGACATCGGCTGCCTTGCTTTATAGCACTGATGACCTGACATCAGACTACAGGTGACTGCAGCCGATGCAAAGAAAATTGACTCTGGTATTTAGGCCGGCTGAGGGCTACCACAGAAGGGATAATCCACAGGTAATGACTGCAACAGTGAATACACTCGAACATCTACATTTATGGTAAGTGTACACAACTGTGCTTTTCCTTCCTCTGCCAGCTGTAACCTTGATGAATGATTTTCAGAAACCATTTGTCTGAAACAATCTGTTATCAAAGGGAAAAAGTGAAATTCAGGCTTTCTGGAAGAAAAAAAAAGGTTATGGTGGGAGAGAGTCACAAATTCTCTTGAATAGTCATTCAGACTTGTTGGACTTTCCTTGGTTTTGGGAGATTAGAAACTTGTTTTTGTAGCCCCATTGCCATTTTTTTCTTAAATGTCTGATTACCTGAATTTTGTTGATTTTTTTGCCAAAATTGGATGAGGAGATAGAAAGCACCTTAGCCATCAGCCGTAGCCCTAGAAGTATCAGCAGTCATACACACACACACACACACACACACACACACACACACACACACACACACACACACACACACACACACACACACACAGTGCAAACAATGAGCAGTTACCTGTGCAGCAGAAAAAACATGGCTTTTTAAAGCAGATTTTTCCCCACAAGAAAGAACTGCAAATAAGACACTCTTCATACTTTCACAGTTTGTCTTTGTCAGAACAAACTTTAACATATGAGCCTGACAATTCAAATCAAAGTTGCAGAGGTATATACTTTTTCTATACCTATCAATCATTTCCCCGTCCTTATCAGAGAGAGTAGAATTGGAATTATCTAAGTGCTTAGATGCAGTGGGATCAACTAAAGCTGTAGCTTCCGAGTCATACTTGGGGGAAAATGTGTACTAATTTAAAAGAATGAGGACCTTTATACATCCTATCTGCCTTTTTAGGGGTGGTTGACTATCAGTAATTTTGTAGGCACGTACATCCTCTAAAGCAGACAGAATCGGAGGAGTGGGTATAGGTTCTGGAAAATTGACTGAGAAACCTCACTACTGTTCCACTGAAAACACTGGCACATTCTAGCAATAGTCTCAGAGAACAAGAAATCCCTATGGGAGAATCGGAAACTGAGCTTTGCTCTGAGTTTTAATCAGACATCTGAGGAAACTCTGCATCTGTCCCTGCCTCTTCCACTTTGGAGTCAAAATCTTGAATCTTCTCAAGAAAACAGGAATCCCTCTTTCTTTTACCAGAAGCTGTTTTACAAGAAGGATTAATAGCATGAATTAAACCTTGAACCAGACCCAGTAAACTACTCCTGTCTGAAGAAATTTGAGGAGGAGTAGATGCATTCTTGGTTTTCTGTTTCATTTTGACAGGGAAATGGGGCCAGCTATGTTATTAATGGCAACAGCTGCTTCCCCTGGGATGGACACACCATTCTGATACAACAGGGAATTATTCCCTGTTTTCTCTCCCAGGAATGAAAAGAGTAGCTCTCCCATGCCCACTGAGGGGGATCTCAACAACCGCAGAGGATGTGGCTAACCCCCTGGTGATAGTGGATGTAAGTGCTACACCACAGGGATCTGGGTTAAAAGCTTATTAGTTTGAGGTACCACAAATGACCACAGCAGAGTCACCCACCTGCAGTTGAGCCAAATTGCTAGCCTGCTAACGTGGCAAAGGCTGTCTGCTTAACTTTTTCTTTTTTTGGCTGGAAGAAGGACCATCCTTGGGACAGGTAGTCTGTTCCATGGCCAAGCCGAAAATGGTGCCTCTTTTCTGGGGAAAACAAGTAGCAAGTACTGGCATAATACCACCAGTTCACAAAAGTTAATTTTTTGACAGGGAAAAAAAAAAACACTAAACACTATGCCAGCCCCACAAAAGAAAAATAAACACAATTTCTCCACAGAAGAAAAAAATTCAGTTACTTTACACTGGTTTTGAACTGACAGAGAAAAAAAAAAACGAGTGCTTTGTTTAAAGGTATTTTACAGTCTTGAGACCGTTATAACACATCAACAAATGAAGAAAATGGAAATGGTTTTCCCCCAAAGGGAACTTACCTACCCAACAAATGAAAGCACAAACCAACTGTTAATCCTCAAAAGCCTCAGATGAGTGTTCTGTTTAGCAGCAGTAAAGTTCTGGAGCACTTGGCTTCCAAACTTGTTTTTTAGTCAGCTTAGCTCAAGCTGCCTGGCAGTTTGGGCGCATGGAAGGTGCACCGAAGCGTTGGAAGCTGTCCAGGTATTATATCCTTGGCAGGATGTAACCCGTATAGCTAAGGCTATTGCAGCAATGATTAGTATAAGGAACATACAGGCATGCAGTTGGATTAACTCCAAGAAGAGCTACACAGTGAGTAAACAGAGCAGCTGAAGAACATGAGCTTGCACTCTTCAGCTTTCACAAATTGACAACAACACTATGGTTTGTTTTTGTATTTTGGCTTAAAACTTTTCAATCAAGGCTTCATAATGAATGTTCTAGCTTTCAGATATAGATCATTCTGGTTAGCAATTCTGATTAAGTAGACAACACTTGGAATGTAGTCAAGCATAGTAGGTATTCAAGAAAAAAAAAAGTGTTTATTTATTTATTTATTTTTTTGCTTGTTACTCTTAGTTGGCCAATTTGCTACTCAGTATTCCACTCCCAGGTGAAGTATTTTGAAGGAACGTTGTGTAAGCAGTTTTTACCGCCCAGTAGTAGTGGAAGATAATGCCTGAATCTGATGATGTTCTTCGTGTTTCACTGTTGCAGTCATTACATTTGGGTAATCTGCTGGCAGGTTGCCCTCAGCCGGCCTGAATAACAAAGTCTTGGGTCCTGCGTCAGTTGCTGTCTCCTCTTCCATGACGTCCGGTCGTCAGGAGTATAAAACATGCAGCCAACACCATTTTATTCAGTCTTTCTTGCCGCGCGGTGCCCGAAGCAGAAGCAGTTCGCAAGTGCCGGCCGTCCGACCCCTGAAATTTTCGTATTCGAGTTTCAGAACCAAAGTCTTCAAACTAAAGCGAAGTACCCCGTTGGGGAAACTTTTTCTTGCTCCTTACCGATGTCAGTAAAAGTTAATAATTCCATTACATGTGGGGAAGCAAATACCTCATAAGGATTTTCATTTATACTGTATTCCTTGCCTAGGTCCTGATCACAGTGTGCCTTGCTGTCGGTTTTGTGCTAGATTTAACCAACGCACTATTAAGCGTCTGTATATTTTTGCTTCTAAATATTTTGGATCAAGACTTAACTATCCTGAAATGTCATCTGTTAGCAATCCGACTACACAAAAAATGCAAGGAAAAAAGACAGACCGTCGAGGTCCAAAACCGACGACGAAGCTTCTCCTAAGCCAGTCGCCGGTTCACCGGTACTCAGTGAGGCGCTTTCGCAGCCCGATACATGCTACTTTTGAGTCACAGGCCTCTACTGGGACCATTCGGAGTCCGGTATGCCGCGAGATTCTCAGAGTATTGAACTCGTGGATGTCTCTCCCTTGGATGGATCAGGAGCCGCTGAGCAGGCACCGGCTTCTAAGGGTGTTTTCAGGCCTCAACATTTTTATATTAAACCGATGCCAGCAACAAAAACAAGGTCAAAAACAACTTCCATGTCTAAAAAACTGACGCATGAGCCACGTGCTCAGGCCCCTTTGCCTAAAAAACAGATGATCAAAATGGCTGCGGACTTAATTACCTTGATCAGGGGTTCCCAACCCCCCCTGCTAAGAGGCCTAGGCAAGGCACTGATTATGAATCTTTAGATCAGGTTTACATTTCTTCTGATCAGGAATTTTCTATTCCACCCTATGAGGATTCTGATGCAGAGGAATCCATCCCATCTGCATCTCCTCTTGAGGATTACTCTTTTGGAGAGACTTCGCATACTTTAAGGGAACATTTTCACTGGGAGAGTCAGGACTTCTCTGAATCAAAGAAGAGGCTTAGGGATTTCCTCCTTCTTCCTCAGCATAGGCCTTTGGCAATTCCTCCTGTATTAGACAATTGTTGATTATGTGCTCTCGGAATCAAGCATGGCTCCTGATTCCCTGCCTCCGGCTCTTAGTAAGCCAGACAGATATTACAGGGTTCCTGACTCCCACAAATTTCTTTTCAAAAATCCTGCTGCTGATCCTGAGACTATTTGTCAGGGTCCCAAGGGTGTTGAGGCTTCTACAGCCAAAAATCCTGCCTCTTCTGATCGAGATTCCAGGGAGCTGGATAGATGGGGTAAGAAGGTTTATACTTACTTGGCAATCAGGGCTTTAAACTGCCAGTTTCATATGCTTAAATATCAACAGCATGTTATGGGCTTACTGAAACAGAAAATTATGTTGATTTCTGATTGTGTAGAAAATAGTTACAGGACTTATTGCATTCAGCAGAACAGGTTGGAAAGCATACTTTGCAATGTGGTTTTAATTCCTTGGAGGCCTCTTGTAGGGCCGCCGTTAATGGATCTGTGATTAGAAGGCATGCCTGGCTCAAGGAGCAAAATCTGCCTGATCTTGTTAAAGCTAAATTGTTGGATGCCCCTTTGCAGCATGATACTCTGGTAATAAGGCAGAAGAGGTTTTGAAGAAAATGGATGACAAAGCTAAATCTATGCAAACTGTAAAAGCTTTCTTGCAAGTGCAGCCACCCAGGTTCAGTAGGCACTGGCCTACTAAAAATTGGTCCTTTCCTGTGTCCAACAGAGCCACTCAGGGCAAACAAAGGTGCTCAAAAGGCTCTAGATATCAATCACAGGGTTCTTACAGGTCGAAGCAATAGGGTGCCTCCACCTCCAAATCTGGAGGAAACAAAGCACAACCCTACAGTAAGCAGTCTCAGTGACTTTCCTCTACCATCTCCAAGCACTTATCTTTTGGCAGCTCTCTTGGGGGGAAAACTAGCACTTCATGCTCAAAACTGGCAGTTAATTACCCAGGACAAGTGGGTATTAAACATAGTATCCCAGGGGTACAGATTTCATTTCCATACTTTGCCAATTCCAAACGGATGTCCGGATCTGCCACAGAACCAGTGGGCAGAGGCCCAGAAACAAGTCATGTCCCTCATGGATATGGGGGCTATTCAACCGGTACCAGAAAAGGAAAAAGGACAAGGTTTTTATTCAAGACTTTTCCTGGTACCCAGAAAAGACAATTCATGGTGTCCAATGCTGGACTTATAAATTATGAACACGTTCCTGGACATTCCAAAATTCAAA
The DNA here is from genome assembly GCF_019279795.1 of Protopterus annectens. NCBI lineage: Eukaryota > Metazoa > Chordata > Ceratodontiformes > Protopteridae > Protopterus > Protopterus annectens. The sequence goes on from NC_056745.1 coordinate 979,000,145, forward strand.
ATGCTGACTTTACAACAGCTACTGCCTATGCTAGGCAAGAATGCTTGGTTAGTAACTCTAGACTTAAGAGGCATACCTGCATATTCCAATCAGGGAATCATACAGAAGATACCTCCACTTCAAAGCAGGTTTTTTTGCATTACCAATTCTCTGCACTGCCCTTTGGCTTATCTACTGCGCCCAGGGTCTTTACAAAGTGCCTGACACCAGTAATTGCATTCTGCAGACAAAGAAACATTCAAATTTATCCTTATCTGGACGATTGTCTCATTCAAGCAGAGGACAAGGACACTCTTCTTCAACATCTGGCGTTTGTAAAAAGGCTTCTAGCATGCCTAGGGTACACCATAAATGAAAGAAAATCACAACTGGTACCCTCTCAAATAATTACATTCCTGGGTGCAAGCTTGAATAACAACTGCCCAGATGGCTTACCTCACGCCAGACAAACAAAGGCAACTGACAACATACTTCAAACAAATGGCAACAAAAACCCAATTATCTGCAAGACAAATTCTGCAGGCTTTGGGGTCTATGGCATCCTGCATTCTGCTAATTCCATATGCGAGACTGCATATGAGGAAACTTCACTGGTACCTAAAAAGTTTATGGAGTCAACATTGTCACAGCCTTGAAACAAAGATTCCTTTCATTCCCCTGCCTACAACAGGAGTTTTTTTGGTGGGCAGAGACATGTCACCAAAACAAGGGACTGTCATTCACTCTACCCCCCTGCCACCCAAACCCTAACTACAGATGCATCAAACTATGCTTGGGGGGCTCACCTGGCAGGGAGATGCATTCAGGGCAAATGGAGCCCAAACCAAATGCATCTGCATATCAACCAGAAAGAAATGCTAGCTGTTCAGAATGCTCTGGCAGCCTTCAAAGACTTACTTCATCCAGGACAACTACTGATAAAGATGGACAACACCACAGTTATGTGGTACATAAACAAGCAGGGGGGTACACATTCCTACCCCCTTTGCAGACTAGCCATGGCCTTGTGGAACACAGCCTTGACTTACCAAATACATCTTCAAGCTCAATTCCTGCCAGGAAAGCAAAATACTCTGGCAGACGACCTAAGCAGAAATCGTATGGACCCGCACGAATGGAAATTGGATCCACAAATCTTCAGCATGTTAACACAGATATGGGGGAGCCCAGACATAGATCTATTTGCCTCTCCCCAAAATTATAAGTTGGATAAATTCAACACAAGAACTCATCACAAAAAAGCATGGAAAGTGGATGCTCTGTCCTTCAGCTGGAGAAACCTGTTAGTCTATGCCTTTCCCCCTCTGTCTGTACTCTCCAAGGTCTTACTAAAAGTCAGACAGGAAAAAACAAAAATGACCCTAATTGCTCCGGACTGACCTCGCCAGCACTGGTACCCTCTTCTAAGGAATATGCCACACCTTCCTCCATGATACTTGCTTCAAATACCTCATCTACTGTCTCAGCAGAACTATCAAAATCTGCACACTCATCTCCAAACTCTGAATCTTGCAGCATGGTTAATTAACTAATTATTCAAATCACACCTCTCAGTAAATCTGTGATGGATGTCATTTTGGAAGCCAGAAGGCATAGTACTAGAAAATCTTATGCTGCTAAATGGAAGAGATTCTGTGCTTGAAACCAAGCACAAGGAATAGAGACAGCTAAGCCCAATATTCCTCAGATTTTGCAATACTTAACTGAGATGTGTGACAAGGGCTTATCTTTTTCCTCAATAAAAATCCATGCCTCTGCCATCTCGGCTCATTACAACACAGAGCCTCCCCTCTTTTCTCACCCACTGCTTAAACAGCATCTTAGAGGGGCCAGAAATTTAAGGCCTCCCAAGAGAGCACCAACTCCTGCATGGGACCTCAATGTTGTGCTGGAAAAACTCACCTTGCCTCCTTTTGAACCAGCAGCTACTGTGAATATAAAATTTCTATCTTGGAAAACAGCTTTTCTTTTGGCAGTCACTTCAGCAAGAAGGGTTTCAGAACTACAGGCTCTCATGGCAGTGGAGCCTTTCATTACATTTTACCCAGACAGGGTGGCCCTCAGGACCAATCCTTCTTTTATGCCTAAGGTGGTACAGTGTGGCTCTTAAAAAAAAAAAAAAAAAAAAAAAAAAAAATGAAAAGACCAATGGTTAGACCACAGCTGAAGATAAAAATGGAATAATCAACGTCAGGAAATAAATCACTTGCAGCTTCACAGTAGTGCCCTTTATAAAACCAAAAGTTGTAACTGAGATGTCGTAGTCAAGGTAGGAAACGGTTCACTTGCAGTTTCACACCACTTTATTAAACAAGAGTAAGCGCTTTCGCGATCTAAGTCAGTTGATCGCTTCTTCAGACTCATAAAAACAGTTAAAACATTGGTATTTAAAATATGGTTCAACCAATGAAAACACATATAGAACTATGACATAGACTAATTAAAATTGCATACATCAGTACATTAATTTGCCTTATATTCTGCATAAGATGAAATAAAATATATATATAACAGACACATTTTATGTAATAATCCATATTACTTAATGTTTTAGTGGTCTGGATTTTTAAAAAGGTTTCAAGGAAACAGCATTGTTCATTCCAGGAGACCTATCTGCCTGAAGTAGTAAAATCCATCTTTGTTCGGCTTCCTCTACCTTATTTCTTATATCACCTCCCCTCTTACTTTTATTTATTATTTCTAAAAACCATGAAATTAAAAATATGTTTCCTATCTTCTTCTTCCACATGTTTTGCTAAAGCACTTGTGTCTTTTTTATTTCTTATATCTCTAAGGTGTTCAAGGATATGTTCCTTTAGACACCTATTGGTTTTGCCTATATAAAAGGCATGACAGACAGTGCAGAAGCTGAAATAAACCACATTTTGTATTCTGCAGTCAGCATAAAAATCTATATCAATTATAAATCCTAGTGTAGGATGTTTATATGTAGATTTATTATATAAATAGTCACATGCTGTACAATTTCTGCAGTGAAAGGTCTCCTGCCTATCAGATAGGATCATTCTTTCATTGTTTCTGGATTTATAACAGTGTTTCCTTTTTAACGACCTCATTTCTAAAAGAAAATCTGGGTCTATCTTCTAACAATTCTCTCAAGTCAGGATCCGACAATAAAACATTCCAATTCTTCTCAAAAATATTACAGAACCTTCTGATGTCACTTGAATAAGTTATAGGGAATCTAACTTTAAAATCATGACCTTCCTTACTTTTAACATCTTCTATAGTATTTGAGAAGAGCGGTTTACATCTCCCATCCCTATTTTCAATGGTATATTTAGAGCTTTCATTTATGTCTTTCTTACTGTAACCTCTTTTTAAGAAGTCTTTCTCTAATATAGTCATTGTCTTCACAAAGCCTTCATCTGTATTATGTAAGCGGCTTATTCTCATATATTGTCCTTTCACTACATTTTTCTGTACAAATGTTGGATGCATACTAGTCTTATGTAGGATACTATTTCTCCATGTAGATTTTCTATACATCCCTGTTGTAAGTTCGTCTAATGCTGTCTTCTTAACCAAAACATCTAGGAACTCAATAGAGTCCCTGGAATGTTGACTAGTGAATCTTAAAAATTCAGTGGTGCTATGTAAGTACTCCACCATCTCTTGCAACTCTTTACTAGTACCATCCCATAACAGGAAGACGTCATCTACAAAACGTATATACCATACAATTTTGCCAGCATATTTATTGCTAGCACTTAATACATGATCTTTTTCCCATGCAGCCAATGCTAAGTTGGCGTAGCTGTTAGCACAAGCCGTGCCCATTGCTAAACCAACTTTCTGTAGATAAAACTTGTCATTGAATATAAAGACATTATTTTCTAGGACAATATCAGGCAACTCACATATCAAATTAATCTTAGTGCTTTGAAAAACTTGTTTCAAGGTCAGAATATCACGTATTTTCTCAATACCCCATTTATTTGGTATCACTGTGAACAGTGAAGTGACATCCATTGTCACAAACATATGATTTCTATTAATATTCCTGGTCTTATTATATAACAGTCACAGAAATGCCTTTGTATCCCTTAGTATAGTCTCACATGATTTTAGGACTATTTGTAAATTTTGTTCAATATAAATTGAGATGGCTTCTGTGGCCCATCCTTTACTGGATACAATAGGTCTCATAGGGGGCTGTGTGATGTCTTTGTGAATTTTAGGTAGACCATAAATAATGGGTATAGTTGGATGTTCTATCTGAAAGTAGTCAAACAATTCCTCTGATACAAAATTAGTAATCAATAAGTCAAAACTATATACAGATATCCTGTCAATTATACCTTGTACTTGTCTCTCATTTAGTTCAACATAAGTATCTGTATCATTCAAAAGTTCCATAATTTTCTTGTAATAAAAAACCTTATCCATTACTACTACACTGCCCCCCTTGTCAGCAGGCCTAATTTCAATGCTGTGAGAATCCTTTAGTTCTGACAGTGCTTCAGTTTCTGATTTACTCAAGTTATAAAATCTAGGTGGAAGATTTTTAGCATGCATCTCTCTAATTTCATGTTCACACACATTAGTGAAAGTTTCAACTGTGGAATGCATCTTGGGTACAAAGGCACTAGGTTGTTTAAACATATTATCAAATACATTTCTTTTAAACATGGTTTTAAGTGTTAGGTTACGAGAGAGGAAAGGAAGCTACACAAACCTCGATCCTTCCATTTGTGTTAAAGAAGGCGCTGCCAATAAGGGACAGGTCGAGCAGCAGGAATCAAAGAGGGAGAACGCGATTACAGCAGAGAGAACGAGTGACTCCTGCATATATGAACACCAGGAGCAAGAATCAACAAAAAACTTGGTAATTAATATATCTAGCTTTTCTTTAACTGATGCACAAGCCTCGTTGTTAAATAGAGGCCTGAACTTTATTCCAGCACAGAAAACAGTATTAACTAATTTATTAAAAGAGCTGAAGTTATTTTCTTGTAGCCCAACACTTAAAACCATGTTTAAAAGAAATGTATTTGATAATATGTTTAAACAACCTAGTGCCTTTGTACCCAAGATGTATCCCACAGTTGAAACTTTCACTAATGTGTGTGAACATGAAATTAGAGAGATGCATGCTAAAAATCTTCCACCTAGATTTTATAACTTGAGTAAGTCAGAAACTGAAGCACTGTCAGAACTAAAGGATTCTCACAGCATTGAAATTAGGCCTGCTGACAAGGGGGGCAGTGTAGTAGTAATGGATAAGGTTTTTTATTACAAGAAAATTATGGAACTTTTGAATGATACAGATACTTATGTTGAACTAAATGAGACACAAGTACAAGGTATAATTGACAGGATATCTGTATATATTTTTGACTTATTGATTACTAATTATGTATCAGAGGAATTGTTTGACTACTTTCAGATAGAACATCCAACTATACCCATTATTTATGGTCTACCTAAAATTCACAAAGACATCACACAGCCCCCTATGAGACCTATTGTATCCAGTAAAGGATGGGCCACAGAAGCCATCTCAATTTATATTGAACAAAATTTACAAATAGTCCTAAAATCATGTGAGACTATACTAAGGGATACAAAGGCATTTCTGCGACTGTTATATAATAAGACCAGGAATATTAATAGAAATTATATGTTTGTGACAATGGATGTCACTTCACTGTTCACAGTGATACCGAATAAATGGGGTATTGAGAAAATACGTGATATTCTGACCTTGAAACAAGTTTTTCAAAGCACTAAGATTAATTTGATATGTGAGTTGCTTGATATTGTCCTAGAAAATAATGTCTTTATATTCAATGACAAGTTTTATCTACAGAAAGTTGGTGTAGCAATGGGCACGGCTTGTGCTAACAGCTACGCCAACTTAGCATTGGCTTTCTGGGAAAAAGATCATGTATTAAGTGCTAGCAATAAATATGCTGCCAAAATTGTATGGTATATACGTTTTGTAGATGATGTCTCCCTGTTATGGGATGGTACTAGTGAAGAATTGCAAGAGATGGTGGAGTACTTACATAGCACCACTGAATTTTTAAGATTCACTAGTCAACATTCCAGGGACTCTATTGTTCCGAGATGTTTTGGTTAAGAAGACAGCGTTAGACGAACTTACAACAGGGATGTATAGAAAATCTACATGGAGAAATAATATCTTACATAAGACTAGTATGCATCCAACATTTGTACACAAAAATGTACTGAAAGGACAATATATGAGAATAAGCCGCTTACATAATACAGATGAAGGCTTTGTGAAGACAATGACTATATTAGAGAAAGACTTCTTAAACAGAGGTTATAGTAAGAAAGACATAAATGAAAGCTCTAAATATACCATTGAAAATAGGGATGGGAGATGTAAACCGCTCTTCTAAAATACTATAGAAGATGTTAAAAGCAAGGAAGGTCATGATTTTAAAGTTAGATTCCCTATAACTTATTCAAGTGACATCAGAAGGTTCTGTAATATTTTTGAGAAGAATTGGAATGTTTTATTGTCGGATCCTGACTTGAGAGAATTGTTAGAAGATAGACCCAGCTTTTCTTTTAGAAATAAGAGGTCCTTAAAAAGGCAACTCTGTTATAAATCCAGAAACAATGAAAGAATGATCCTAGCTGATAGGCAGGGGACTTTTCCTTGCAGAAATTGTACAGCATGTGACTATTTATATAATAAATCTACATATAAACATCCTACACTAGGATTTATAATTGATATAAATTTTTATGCTGACTGCAGAACACAAAATGTGGTTTATTTCAGCTTCTGCACTGTCTGTCATGCCTTTTATATAGGCAAAACCAATAGGTGTCTAAAGGAACGATCCTTGAACACCTTAGAGATATAAGAAATAAAAAGACACAAGTGCTTTAGCAAAACATGTGGAAGAAGATAGGAAACATATTTTTAATTTCATGGTTTTAGAAATAATAAATAAAAGTAAGAGGGGAGGTGATATAAGGAATAAGGTAGAGGAAGCCGAACAAAGATGGATTTTACTACTTCAGGCAGATAGGTCTCCTGGATTGAACAATGCTGTTTCCTTGAAACCTTTTTTTAAAATCCAGACCACTAAAACATTAAGTAATATGGATTATTACATAAAATGTGTCTGTTATATGTATATTTTATTTCATCTTATGCAGAATATAAGGCAAATTATTGTACTGATGTATGCAATTTTAATTAGTCTATGTCATCGTTCTATATGTGTTTTCATTGGTTGAACCATTTTTTAAATACCAATGTTTTAACTGTTTTTATGAGTCTGAAGAAGCGATCAGCTGACTTAGATCGCGAAAGCGCTTACTCTTGTTTAATAAAGTGGTGTGAAACTGCAAGTGAACCGTTTCCTACCTTGACTACGACATCTCAGTTACAACTTTTGGTTTTATAAAGGGCACTACTGTGAAGCTGCAAGTGATTTATTTCCTGACGTGGATTATTCCATTTTTATCTTCAGCTGTGGTCTAACCATTGGTCTTTTCATTTTTTTTCGCTTGAGGTGTATACCAGGCGTTTATCCAGCTTTTGTTTTCTTTCACGTGTACAGTGTGGCTCTTAACCAGACCATTCACCTGCCAACATTTTACCCAAATGCGCAGAACAAGGAGGAGCGGATTCTGCATTCATTGGACGTACACAGCCAACTAAGATTCTACTTAAACAGGACCAAATCTCTAAGAAGGTCTGAGCAACTACTGGTAGCATTTGCTGCAGGAACAGAGGGCAAGGCTATATCAAAGCAGACTATTTCTAAATGGATAAGCCACTGAGTCGTGTCTGGTATTTGCACCATGGTAAACCTGTGCCCAAGGGGATCAGATCACATTCCACCAGGGCTGCCTCTACTTCAGCAGCTTTTCTCAGAGGGGTCCCAACCAAAGACATTCTAGAAGCTGCTACTTGGAGCTCTGTTCATACCTTCACAAAGCATTATCTTTTACCTCTCTTCTCTAAATCCAGGGCAGGCTTTGCCACTGCAGTCCTGCAGGGCCTTATAGCCGCTGCTAATGCTTTTTAGTTCCATCTTCCCATCCATAGCTTTGGGATTCTACCCAAATGTATTGGCTGCAACAGTGAAACATGAAGAACATAGTACATCTGTGTTCACTTATCATAAATGCAGATGTTCCAGTGTATTCACTGTTGCAGTCCGGGTTACTCACCCGCCATTCCCCATTCTATACCTTTTATTTCCTTTACTATACTCAAAAGCCTTTGTGGTGTATTTGCTTTTAGTTGAAGGTAAAGTTTATTTATATATTTACGGTTTATATATATATATATATATATATATATATATATTTTTGCTCCCCATCTGGGGCAAGAAAAACTGAATAAAATGGCGTCGGCTGCATGTTTTTATACCCCTGACGACCTGACTTCATGGAAGAGGAGACAGCAACCGATGCAGAACCCAAGACTTTGTTATTCAGGCTGACTGAGGGCAACCTGCCAGCATTTTACCCAAATGTAATGAATGCAACAGTGAATAAACTCGAACATCTACATTTATGGTAAGTGTACACAACTGTACTTTGTGCATTTCATTATGCATCACGAATGTGTCTTTGGATCCGACTCGGCCATTTCTTCCAGAAATACAATTTCAGCATCAAACATCTTCCTCTCTCAACCCTTAGCAATCTCATTTGCCGCCTTCCAGCACAGATGCAATTCCAAGCCTCCTTTCAGCTAAGCGAAAAATTTTCCTTATTTCTGTAAGATTTTATTAGTTTTTTCTCTCATAGTTATTTTTTAGCTTTGTTCTATGTGTAGTGTTAACCTCTCAATTAAGGTATTTTTCCTGTATTTTAGTTTTCTCTGGTGTTAAGGTCCTGTCCTACCTTTCGTCTCTCTGTCTCTCTCTCTAGAAAAAAAAAAACTTTCCCTGTATTTTTTAGTTGTAGACTACCTAGGTTATAGTGCACCTGTGTGTGTTGTGCTTGTGTGTCTGTGCGCACGCACTATTGCTAGCATGACAACATGCCAGACAAACCCTCTGGCTTTAAAAGGCATGCCTCTTGTAGCCATAAGATTCCCCAGTTGAGTGCCCACAAGAGGTGCGTTTATTGCCTTGGTCCAGGGCACTTGGAGATGTCATGCGATATCTGCTTGGCCTTCAATCCCTGGGCCCTCGCTGATCAGTGAAAAACTTATTTTGAGACGGCTTCTTCATAGGTTCATAGGTAGGTGCTAGGCTATCAGCCCTGGGGCCTATACAAGCCCAGCCAAAAAGGTACCCTGGCTTTTGCCACCCAAGAAAATGGTTTTCCTGTGCCACTGTTGAGCAGAGCCATAGAAGTGATCCCCGGGGTGAATTTCCTATTTCCCATCCAATCATCAAGATTTTTCTTGAAGAGTGCTAATGAGGAGATTTGTTTGATATAGACAGGTAGTTTATTCCAGAGTGTGGGAAGTCTCTGGGACAGGAATCTATCCCTCCGGCATGTTCTGTTTATTTTGGTGACAAGGTTTAGGTCCCTAGAGCATGTAGCTCGGAGGGATTGAGATTTCTTTAAGTGGAGCATGTCAGCCAGCTCTGGGTTTGACATAGCGTTGTATGTTAGGCAGTGATCACCTCTAAGTAGGCGATATGTGACAGAGTAAAGCTGGAGTTTTTTGAGACTGTCTGCGTAGGGCATCTGTTTGAGGCCGGTAATCCTCTTTGTGAGGTATTTCTGCAGCCTTTCCAGTTGTTGTAGATGTCTTGTGAGGTACATACCAAAAGGGGCGTTGTACTCTATAATGAGTCTAATGAGTGATGAGTAGAGGGGAACAATGACCTCTTTTTTTTCTGGATGAGAAACCTTTTGTGATGAGGTGTGCCACATAGAAGGATTTCCTGACTACTGTGGCGATGTGATTATCAAAGGAGAGACTACTGTCCACCTGTGTCCTAAGGTCTCTTATCACACTTTCGGTGTTAAGTATACTACCGCCTAAGTTGTAGTTCATGGGTACAGAGTTTTTATCAAAGGGGATGACAATGCACTTTTTGGCATTGAGCTTGAGGCCATGGCTTTGACACCAGGCATCTGTCTCAGTGAGGCCCTTTTGTATGATGTCCACATCACTAGGAGTTTCGATTATGGCTCCTAGTTTGCAGTCATCTGCGAACTTCATTAGCCAAACACCTTCTGTGTTAACCTGTATTTCAGTGAAGTAGATACCAAACAGGAGAGGACCCAGGACTGAACCCTGTGGTACTCCACTTTTCACTGGTCTGAAGTCAGATTTGGAGTCTGCTACTTTCACAGTGTGGGTTCTGTCAATGAGCCAGTTGCCAACCCATCTGGTGACATAGGGATTTATACCTAGTTTAGTGAGTTTATCTATAATTCTAGAGTGGGGGATTGTGTTGAAAGCCTTGGCAAGGTCTAGATAGGCTGTGTGAACCATCTTAACCTCATCTACAGCTTTGGTGACTGCTTCAAAGAGGTCTGTCAGGTTTAGGAGACATGGTCTGCCTTTTACAAACCCAAACTGGGTGAGGTCCAGAGTTTGGAGATTACCAATGTCTTTGTTTATAAGTTCGATGATGATACGTTCCATGGCCTTGCAGACCAGGCTCGTCAGGCTAATGGGGCGGTAGTTCCTGGGGTCCGTGGTGGCTCCCCCCTTGTGGAGTGGGATAACTGTTGCTGTGCGCCATTCAGCAGGCACAAAGCCTGAGGTGAGGCTATGATTGAACCATGGTACTTAGGTGGGGTGCCAGTTCGTTCTGTAGTTCGTGTAGAACGCAGCCTGGGATGTTGTCTGGTCCCATGGATGCTGTGTTTTTTGCTTTGGAGAGTGTGGTTTTTATCTGTGCAGCCGTGATTACAGGAACTTTGCATTCTTCCGGTATACAGATGGGCTTTTTTGGGGATGAGAGGGGGGTAATGTTAGCACTGAACCTATCTGCCAGGATGTTGGCAATATCAGTTGGGTCTGTATATTTAGTGCCATTGTGCTGTAACTTCTTTGCACTTCTGGAGCCCAGACCCCTCTCCAGAAGAAATGTGCTCCCCTGTTACTCTAGGGACATCTACTTCTGCTCCAGAGAAGCGCAGGCGGCTTTTGGATCCATCATCTTTGGATCCCTCCTGCTCTTGCATCTCTCTGGATCGGAGAGGGCCCTCTGATCCAAGGGAGCCAGCATCGGCCAAACCACCCTGTCTGCCAGTCCCTCAGATTTTAGGTCTGAGTAGCCAGTCAGCCAGTGGAAACCATATGGATCTACAGCTCTTCTTCTCTGGAGCAGAGACTGGAATGACCGGATTGGAGGTCCCGTAGCCATACTCCACACCGGAGCAAATCTCCCTCACAGGTTCAGACCATCCAGCCCAGCATGTTGTTGGTTCAGTCGATCAATTCCTTTATTTCCTTTAGATCCTGTCAGCTGTCCCACTCTGATATTGACTGGATGATGATGAGGTTTCCTCAAAGCCCAGATCCAGCAGGGGATTTTGCCTTCTCCGGCCCATGCTGAATCTGTGAGAACTCTGACCCCAATACCGCAGCCTCTTCCTCCGATCCGACCTCCAACTTCAGAGCCTGACACTCCCAAATGGGCCATTGTAGGAGCACAGGATATCCATGTCTTCAACTCCAACAGTGGCCCTGACTGGCTCGCCCCAATTCCGACAGAGCAGAGTGGGTCACAGACCCAAGATGTTGGCGCCGGGTCCTTGGGGCTGGTAGGCTCCGAACTATTTGGAGCCAGCTCTTCCCCTGAGGACCTCTGTTTTCAACAGCTCAGAGCCGGTGCCTTCTGGGGGTGTTTGATCCAGAATGACCTCATCCTTTTCTCCCTTGGTAGCTGTGGCTCCTGGCTTGGGAGAGCAGGTTATGCTGGCATTGTCGGTCTTCCAGGGGAAAGAGAGGGCATTCTCTACACCTCGAGACATGGTCCCTCTTCCGCCAAGCCCTACTCAATCCCCTGCAGATCAGGGCTTTGCTCCCATCTGTCTGATCCATGGTCAGCCCTTCCTGAAAAGCCTCCAGCCTAACCCTTAGCAAGGGGTCCCCCTGTCTTCCGAGTTGTCCCCTGAGTAACCTGCCATGGAGGCTCTTCAGAAGCGCCAGTGCAAGAAGCACCTGACTCCCTTTTGGAGTCTTTGACAGAGGATACTGATTTCGACAAAGAGGAAGGGCCCCCCCCCCCAGTCTCCACCCACTGATATTTTCTTCGGGGATATCTTTGAAATTCTGAAGCAAATGGCTGGATGGTCTTCCCAACCCCCTTCCTTGAAGGAGTCAGCATTCCTGGAGGCATTCGAGATGCACCTGTCTACATCCTCGGTGCCCCCCCCCCCCCCGGTGGACCAGCTCATTGACCTTATTCACCCACCGGGCTTGGAAGGAGTCAGACACCATGGAGCCAATTCCCAAATGTGCGGACAAATATCTTAGTCCCCCCAGTGATCTCCCCTTTTGAAGTAAAGGTGTCCCAGTTAATGCCACTGTTGTGTCGGCAGCCACCAAGAAGGAGCTTGTGGAACAGAACTCCACTGTTCATCACCTAAACAAGAAGTCTTGGACTTTGGACAGGCATGGGAAGCACGTGTATGCCTCGGCAACTTTTACTGTGAGTGCATTGAATTACTTGGCACACTTCACTCTCATTCTGAGAGGTCTGATTAAGGAAATCTGTACTGCTCTGATGCAGTCACTGTTGGAGGAAGACTTGTAACAAGCTCATGCCAGCCAAAAACTCTTGAACTAAGCGTTTACCCACAATGCCCTTCTCCCTGTTACCTCAGATCTCGTTTGCCACATTGCAGTAAAGCCACGTCAAGCCAGCTCTCAGCTAAGTACTTTGGGAATTTCAAATTACTTGTTGTTCTGATATTTTCTTTCCCTATCTTATCGTAATTTATATTTACCCACTGTCTTACTGTTAGTCTGTTTATTGTTGTTACTGTGTTTCTTATCGTTTTTTTAGGTAGTCTTTAATACCATCTTTGGTATAGACCCTTTCCCACTACCCTTGGGGTAACCTCTTCCAATACCATTGTTGGTATTTTGCTTTCCCCGTCTTTCTTCTTTCTATTAAAAAAAAAATCTTTACTATAATTTCTGTTTATTGTATTTTGTGATAGTTGTTAAGAGTACCATGTTGGAAAACAAGGGAGCTTCTAGTTTCAAACAATGCGACCAGTGAGGCCGCAAAATGCCGAATTTGGACACCCATGTCTTTTGTGTGTACATTTGGAGTGTTCCTCATCTGTCGCTTCAACCACCTTGTTCTATTTGTAAAGGGTTTAGCTCCTAAACCCTTAATGAAAGGAAAAACAAACTAATTCTGAAGGGTCTCCTTAAGACACTCTTTTCAGAGTCTGTCTCTGGGTCACGGGGCTCATCTCCCTCCCAGTAAAAAACACAGAAAGGGACCAGATTCAGTTCCTTCATCACCTTCAGGTGACAGAAAGCAGGAACTGAAACAAAAAATTCCAAAATTGACTGCTTCAGGACTTAAACTGATTCCTCAGCACCATCTGTGGTACCGACTATGGAGCCATCATCAAAATCTGTATCTTCACGCCAGTAACGGCACCGACCTTACCAAGACCAGTAATATCTACCTCGGTGCCATTTTCGATATCTTTAACCCCAGTACCATCCTCTGCACCAAGCCTACCTATAATTTCTGCTCCAGGATTTCCCACACTAGACACACCTTCTATACATGTCTCCACCAATGATACTTCGAGGCAAAGGGACCATACAGCCAGGACCCGATATTCACCCATGGTGGACCCCTTCTTCGGTCAGCATTTCAGCCCCTTCTTGGAAAGACTTGACTCCATGTTGGGGATATCGACTCGATCGACCAGGACCCTCTTGTAATTGGATGTGGTGCGTCTTGTGGATCAGCTGCTAATGGTGAGGGGGATTACAACACCTTCCAAAACTCCCCTCCCTGTAGGAGTTGGGATTTTTTTCTCCACGGACTCCAGATTACTCTCCACCTTTGACCTCTGTGCAGGTATCAAAGCCCCTGGAACAGACACCCTCATTGGCTCCCACTGCTTCAGTTCCACTGGTGGACCTCACCGTGGTTCCGGAGCTGACCCTTTGGTCTTCATTTCATTCAGAACTGAGCCTTTTTCAGGATTTGACCGGACCATGGACACTGTGGTTCCTAGCATGGTGACGATCTTTTCTACGGTGCCGTCTATGGTCCCAGGATTCCTATCGGTACTGAGTCCTCTTGAGACTCCTTCCTTGGGAACTGGTCCATTGGAGCGGGGTGTGACCCTGGTTCCAAGGTTGTCCTTCTCAGTTTCGGGCTCCCATTCCTGTTCAGGCGGGCCAGCTTTCCAGGCGATGGAAAGTGTCCTTGCCTCTGTAGGCAAGGCGTCGGAGCATCAATTATGATCTTCTTCTGAGCCGCAGCTGACATAAGCCACTCCTTCGGGACATCGAGCACAAGAGCCTTAGGATACCCTACAGCAGGTTGCCCCTTCTTCAGAGTCCTCTTCAGAAGCAACCGCTGAAGGGGTATCCCGCAAGAGGACGTGCAAGAGGAAGCACGTGGCGTCTCCTGAGGAGTCTCTCACCGAGGGCACGTACTACGATGAAGGGGAGGAGTCCCCACGGTCGCCCCCTGATGATGATGCATTTGGAGACATCCTTGAAATACTGAAACAGAGGGGTGACTGGAAACCCACAATCCTTCCTCCGAGGAGTCTGTGTTCCTGCAGGCTTTTTCTGCTTGACCCCCTACTTCCTAGGTGACCCTGCCTGCAGATGACCTGGTTCAACTCATCGTGCAGCACACATGGACGACTCTTGATACCATTGAACCAATCCCATGGAGGACGGACAAAATTTTATCTCCTCCCGATCAGCACCCAGACTGATCCAGGGGTTTCCCAGTAGATGTGATGGTGGTGGCGGCTGCCACAAAACAAGGAACTGGCCGAGGAGAGCCAGACTGTCCACCTTCCAAACAGGGAGTCTCAGGTGGTGGACAGGTTAGGAAAGCGAGTCTTTCCATTATCTGGCATACTTCACCAAGCTCCAGAGAGACTTAGTCATCAGACTCTATGAAACCTTAGCAGGAGTCTTCTCTGACAAGGTCTGTGACAAAATTTCCTTGCATCTAGCTACCCTGGAATCCATATCCCACTCCTCCATCCATCTGATTTCCAACGCCACTGAAGCCAGAGCGGTGGGTTCAGGTGCTGTCATGAGACGTCATGCGTGGATGCACCTTTGTGACTTTGCGGATCCTTTTAAGTCTTCCTTTGTTAATGCTCCAGTGGAAGCTTCTTCCCTTTTCAGACACATTGGCCAGGTGTGAAGACGGTAAGACCCTGTCTGCCATGGGTGTGTGTTTTTCCACCCCTCAGCATCCATACTCTAGGAACCAGATGAGTGGAAAGATGTGGCACAAAAATTCGCAGGGTCCTTTCCGTGACACACGTGGTGAGTATACTTCCCAGGGCAGAGGGGGTAAGTCATCTGGAAGACACCCCTACAGGGACAGTGGGGGTCCATGTAACCAGGGCTCCAGAGATTTTCTCTGGACAACCCTATCAACGCTCCTGAGGAGCGGCCCATTTGCTTTCCTCTGGAAGCAGTTAGGGGACGTTTTTCCTTGCACCATTCTGCCTGGCTAACAATAACATCGGATTTATGGGTGCAAAGGATCATAACTAGAGGATACCACGTCCCATTCAATCTTTACCCAAAGTCACTAAGTCGAATTCCCAACGTTCCACCCAGACAAAGGGAAACAGCAGCTTGAGAAATTCAAAAGCTGCTTCAAAAAAGAGTCATCCAGACAGTCCTACCAAACCAGATAGGATCCATATTCTACTCGAGATTCTTTTTAGTGCCAAAAAAGACGGGGACTGGAGACAAATTCTGGATCTCCGCATCCTAAACAAGTTTGTCAAACAAGACAAATTCCAGATGGTCACAGTTCAGTCCATCCTTCCATTCTTGGAGAAAGACGATTGGATGTGTTCAGTAGATCTTCACGATGCATATTACCACATAAAAATGGACAAACGCTCCAGAAGATTTCTTCGCTTCCACTAGGAACCAATCACTTTCAATTCCATGTAATACTTTCAATTCCGCGTGCTGCCGTTCGGACTCGCTACAGCCCCGATACTGTTCAACAAGTGCATGGCAGTGGTAACAGCTCACTTGAGACTACAAGGATCCCGGGTGTTTCCATGTCTAGATGATTGTCTCTTCACCGTCCCCACCAAGCATCTACTGGAGATAGCACTAAACTACAATCTCAGACTAGCAGAATCTCTGGGAATCTCAATAAATTGGGAAAGTGCAACCTGATTCCTTCATAATCCTAGTTTATTGGAGCGATTTGCACCACAAATGCTTGTCTAGTCTCTCTCCTGGACCACAGATTACACAGTATAAAGACCCCAAATCCGAGTGATTCTCTGTCGAAGCCTAGTCCTAGTTCGAACAGTCCTTCAACTCCTGGGTTGCATGGCAGCGTCAATTACCATAGTGCCCTTGGCAAGACTACACATGAGAATTCTCCAATGGCTCCTTCTAACACAATGGTACCCCTTACAACATTCCTTGTCCTTTCAAATACGGATAACTCAGTGATGCAAGTGGGATTTAATGTGGTGGATGAAGCCAGACAGCTATGGAGTCGCCCCTTTTGCCTACAACAGCCCAGGGCCACAGTAACTACAGATGCTTCCCTGAAAGGGTGGGGGGGCTTTACCAAGGGAAGACGGTCCAAAGTACTTGGTCAGATATGGAGGTCCACCTGCATATCAGTGTCCTAGAACAGAGGGCAGTGCTTCTACCATTGCAAGCATTTCAATACATTTTTCCATCGGGGACAATTGCTATTTCATCAGACAGCATGTCAGTAGTTTGGTACATCAACAAACAAGGGGGAACCAAGTCCTACCCATTGTGTCAAGAAGCCATGAGAATTTGGCAATGGGCGAAAGCTTCCATCCGGTTTGTAATTGCAATGCATATTCCCGGGAGTTCCAACATGATCGTAGACAAGCCGAGCAGATGTATCCTACTGCCTCATGAATGGTGCCTCAATCCTGTTATTGCTGCGAAGATCTTCATCCGCTGGGGCCAGCCTTGCTACGACCTATTTGTCCATACAGCAAACCACAAATGCATCAGCTACTTTGCCTTAATTCCCCCACAGGGGAAGTCCCCAAGGAACGCTCTTTCATGATTGGCCCACGGGACTTCTGTATGCTTTCCCTCCCTTTCCCCTGATTCCTCAATTTCTAAAGAAAGCCTTTCATCTGAGAAGCAGAGTAATCCTCATTGCTCCTTACTGGACATGACAAGTATGGTGCCACTTCCTTTGGCCTCATCTAGTACATGGCCTCTGAATTCTGGGTCCAGCTCAAGAAATGATTTCACACCCACAAGGGTTGACTCACCCAGACACCTCCAGTCTCAAGCTGACAGCTTGGTTTCTCCACTTCCGGTAATCACCAGGCAGAATAACCTTACCTCCTCAGTGCGCAATATCCTTCTGGCTTCACATAAACCTTCCACCAGGAAAATCTATCTCAGCAAGTGGAAGAGGTTCCTTATTTGGTCCTGACAAAGACAACTAGACCCTTGCTCAGCTCCTGTTAATGTAGTTTTAGATTATCTATCAAGTCTTCTTAATTCAGGAGCAGCAGCCTCAACTATTTGAGTACACTTAGCTGCTATCTCAAACTTCCATAATGATTTTCAAGACTCATCGCTTATCTCCCATCATCCCTGCAAAACTTTCCTAAAAGGGGTCTTACATATCATATCACCCTTCAGGGAACCCATTGAACCTTGGAATTTTACACTAATACTACAGTCCCTGACACAATCACCCTTTGAACCTGCTTCCACTTGCGATCTAAAGTTCTTGTCCTGGAAATCACTATTTTTGGTAGCTGCCACATCAGCCAGAGGCATTTCAGAGCTTCAGGCATTGTGTATTAAATGCCCTTACATGGTATTTCATAAAGACAGAGTATCACTCCAGACTAATCCTTCCTTTCTGCCCAAGGTTATTTCAGAATTGACAGTTAACCAAATGACTGACCTACCAGTCTTTTTTCCCCAACTACTCAAACAAAGGAGAATAATGTCCTCATTTGCTGGATGTGCATAGACAGTTACGTTTTTACTTGGACAGAACTAAGTCAGTACGTAAATCAGACCAGCTATTTGTGTCCTATTCAGGCCCAAAATTGGGAAATACTGTCTCAAACGTAGCCTTGCCCAAGTGGTTGAGAAACTGCATATCCTTGATTTACCAACGAAATAAAATTCCTCTACCGTGCAAAGTCAGAGCACATTCCACCAGTTCAGTAGAAACTTCTGTTGCTTTTCATGCAAAGGCCTTATTGAATGATATTTGTGCAGATGTAACTTTGGCTACCGGTCATACTTTTATCACTCATTACAAATTGGATTTGGCCTCCAGAGGAAGAGCATACTTTGGTTCAGTGGTACTCAGGAACATCCTTCCATAAGGGCATCCCAGGACTAAAGGTAGCTAGGGACTCTGTCCCATCAGTAAGGAATGAATGAAGATTAACAACATCAGATAAAGAAGTTATATTCTTACCATAATGTTCCATCTGTGTTGTTCATCTTCATTCATTCATTATGTCCCACCCACCTTCCCCCTCCAGAGGCTCCTGAGGGATTAGATTGGGTCCTACTCCTACTTTAGGGTTTCTTCTCAGAGAAAACCTCTGCTTTACTTAATAATGGGCAAACTCGATCTGAGGTAATGGGGAGAAGGGCATTGTGGGTAAAAGCTTAGCTCGAGAGCTTTTTGGCTGGCATGAGCTGGCACAAAGCCGACTCGGTTCCGAGGACGGAACCGACACACCATCAGTAATGAATGAATGAAGATGAACAATACAGATGGAACGTTATGGTAAGAACATGACTTCTTTATTTTTAGAGGTTACTATATTCCCTTTGCCCTTCATTTTCCCAGTTCAGAGACGTATTTCTGCGAAGTGCCACCCAGAGGGAGAGTGCCCTTCTAGAAGGTCAAAAGCTTCTAGACAAAAGAGTCATTCAGCAGGTCCTAACCAAACAACTGGCATACGGCACTTACTCACGCTTCTTTTTGGTGCCAAAGAAGACAGGGGACCTTCGGCCCATCTTAGATCTGAGCAGTTTGAATTTATTTGTAAAGAAGTTCAAGTTCCGCATGGTTATGGTACAGTCCATCCAGCCTCTTATGCACAAGGACGACTGGATGTGCTCTGTAGATCTCCAGGATGCATACTATCTTATCAAATTAGACAGGTGCTCCAGGAGATTTGTGAGCTTCAGGCAGAGGGACAATCATTACCAATTCAGAGCACTGCCTTTTCGCCTCACCACTGCCCCCCCCCCCCCCGTGGTGGATCCTTACAGACCTTCATCTCGAAAGACATTTCATTCTTCCCCCTCCTATGGCCACGGTGACCATGGACACCTCCCTGCTAGGGCATTTCCAGAGAAGAATGGTCCAAGGTACATGGTCCATTACAGAGACCAAATTGCACATAAATGTACTGGAGATGAGGGTCGTCCTTCTCACATTCCAAGCCTTTCAGGACTGCCTTCCTCTGGAGACAATCGCAATTCTGATGGACAATATGTAAGTTGTTTGGTACATCAACAAGTAGGGCTAACCCATTTGTACCCGTTGTGCAAGGAGGCCATGAGGGTTTGGGAATGGGCGATTTCTTCAAACCGCATTCTCATTACAGTGCACATTCTGGGGGATTCCAATGTTCTGGCGGACAGACTGAGCAGATCAACCATAAGTCCACAAGAGTGGTCCCTGAACCAATCAGTAGCGAGTCAAATATTTAGCCATTGAGGACAGCCTTGTTGTGACCTTTTTGCCTCTCCCCTAAACAACAAATGCCGTAAGTACTTTGCTCTGATCCCCCCTTGGGGGAGTCACCAAGGGATGCTGTAGTCCACAGTTGGCTCAGGGTCTCTTCTGTGCTTACCCTCCAATTCCCCTGATACCCAAAGATCTACAGAAAGCCAGCAGGTTGAAAACCAATCTAATCCTCATTGCCCCTTACTGGCCTTGCTAGGTATGGTTCTCCTTTCTGTGGTCTTATAGCAAATATCCTCTATGGATACTGGATCCCAGGCAAGATCTGAGTTTCTATCCGTCGGAACGCCAGATTCCCAGTCTTCAATCCCTGAGACTAACCACTTGGTTTCTCCACTTCCTACGGAGGTCCAGGCTAACCTTCCTGGTTTGAAAAATTATTATCGCTTCTCAGAAGTCTTCCACCAAGAAAGTGCATCATATTAAATGAAAGAGATTTTCCATTTGGGCTTCACAGAGGAATATTGACCATTTTTCTACTTCAGTTCCAGACATCCTTATGTTTCTTAGCTCACTTTTCCAGCTTGGAGTTCGTTTTTCCACTTTAAAGTTGCAAATGGTGGCCATCATGAATTTCCATATATGGAAGGGCAGTAGTTTCCCCTCTACTGTTTCCACTTCTCGACTGTCAGGCTTTTATGAAAGGAGTTTTTTCATCTTAGGTCTCAGATAAAAGATCCTTCCCCTCCTTTGGATCTCACCGTGGTACATCAAGAACTTGCTCAGAAACCATTTGAACCTGCTAGCTCATGTGAGTTAAGATTTTTATCTTGGAAGACTCCTTTCCTAGTAGCCATTACTTCAGCTAGATGAGTGTCAGAATTGCAAGCTCTGTCCTCTCAGCCACCATATATAACTTTCTTCAGAGATAGTCTCTCTCAGAATGAATCCGTCCTTCATACCAAAAGTCGCCTCAGAGGCAAACAGTAACCAAACTATTCACTTGCTTGTTTTCTTTCCTATACATGCTGCATTCGTTGGATGTTTACAGACAGTTGGATTTTTACTTACACACGACTAGCTGTCACATGAAATCTCAACAATTATTCATTGCCTTTTCTCCAAATAGGTTAGGTCAGCCTGTATCCAACTTCACCTTAGCCAAATGGATTACGGATTGTATTTTTCGGCAATTTGCTGTCAACAAGGCAAACAAGCTTACTGTACAAGGTCTGTGTCTACTTCATTTGCCTTCTCTGCAAGGATTCCTATTGATGAAATTTGTGCCGCAGCTCATACCTTTGTATCTCACTGCAAGTTGGACATTATTTCCAGAAACAGAGCATTCTTTGGTTCTGCGGTGCTCAGGCATATCCTTCCTTGAGGTCTTCCCAGGCTTTGTGTAGCAGGAGACTCTGACCCATTCACAATGATTAATGAAATAGACAACATCAGATTAGAAGATGTCCTTCTATTCTAATGTTGCAGTATTCATAACAGTAGGGAGATTTCTGCCTGCAGCACCAGACATCCGGCCAGTATACCAAAGTCTTTCGATAAGGGGTACGTGCGACGTTGCATGTCAGAGCCATAAACCTATGTTGGCTATATCTGCACATACACGACTCAGAACTTTTCTGCCGCAGTGATCTACAGACGTCCGATCACCAGCTCATTGAATCTGGTTGTTCGCTTGCCTTCAGCTGTCTGCATTCAAGCTAAGTACCCTTTTGGGATTTTTGATTATACCTTTTTCTTGTATTCCAGATGTATATGTCAGCTAGGAAGGGAAAGGTGCTTATGGAAGACAGATTCCACACAAGGACACACACGTTAAGTGTTTGTTTGCTTAGGGGCAGGCCATGAATACAAGTCTTATTACATCTGCCAGTCCTTTGTTCACAAAACGAAGGGAAGCCATCTGGCTGCTTTAAGTTTATACTTAGAAAATCAAAGACTCCAACATTTGGTGTCAGGTATGGAGGGCGGGGTAGGTACCTCTGAGGAGCTGCCTTGTAACAAGGCCAAAATAGTTAGGCCCGATGCCTATGCTGCACCTCAGGAGTCCAGTGAGACTGTCGAGGTGGATGATAGCCCAGGGTTTCATCAGGCATCGCTTTTACCGCTGGAAATGGGAACCATGGTGGAAGCCAATTCAGTGGAAATCCAGAGTACATCCACTGAGGTTATTCAACCATCAGGCCCTGATGGTGAGGGAAAACCGTGGCGTCGGAGGGGCCTACTGCTGCCTTACATTCCACCCCGACGTCCGATCCTAAACCGACTACTTCTCCTCTTTCTTTAAAAAAGAAACAAAAAGAAAAGCACAGGACTGCAGAATCTACACCAGGATGCGAGGTCTTTTCACAGAATTTGTTCAGCGCCTTCCAGGCCCTTCAGTCTCAGGTGCAGCAACCATTTCAATCCCTTGTGCAGCCTGTAGAAGATTTGGGAAAAAAAACTCTTTCTCAGATGAATCCCTGACTTATTGTTCCCAAATTGAGCTCCCCAAGGACTTTGCTACCCTTGAAGAAGAAGACTCTCTTAGTCCTGACTCTCCGGAGGAGGAATATTCTTTTGGAGATACCATTACCTTAATGAGACAGCATTTTAAATGGTAGGTTTCTCATGTGTTTGAGACAAAAAAGAGGCATTTCGGACACCTGCATATGGAACAACCTTCTCTGTCTGTAGTTCCCCCTTTGCTTCAAGCTTTCCTGGATACTTTTCAGGCTACCTCTCAGAATCCAGACTCTCGGCCTCCAGCTTCTAAACAACCTGATAGATTTTACAAGGTTCCCCAACAGACACAATTCCTGTTCAAAAATCCTTTTGCAGACCCTGCAGTTAGTGCTGTGTCAGCAGACAAATCCTCCAGACAGTTACCCTCTACTACTTTGTTCCCAACAGATAAAGATAGAAAGTTCATGGACAGACTGGGGAAAAAAATATATACTTCCTCCACCCTGGTCATTAGAGCTATTAATTATTACACCCACATGGCTAAATTTGTCCTAGAGTTATTGTCTAAGGCTACTGCCCCTAATGTCTGAGGTAGCAGTTTCTCCTCAGGTTACCAGTCATTCTATCAAGTGCATCTATGATGCTGTAGAAGCATCATCCAAGTCTGCAGCATCTGGCTCTGTTCTAGGAAGGTAATATTGGATGAGACTTCAGCCTCTAACCGTGGATGTACAGGCCAAATTACTTGATGCACCTGTGGATAATAAAGCCCTTTTTGGCACTACTTCAGCCAAGCTTCTTAAGTCTCTCTAAGAAGAGGAAAAAGGTATGCACAATTTGATCCATTTGCTCGTCTTGCCCATTCCTAGATACCACAGGAACTTGCCCACAAAACACCAGTTTTGTAAGGCAATCCTCCCACTCCCCTGCAGCCCAGTCTGAGGGACAAAGACACCCTAGGAAGCAAACCACTCCTAGACCCTCCACCACCTCAACCCCTACTTCCTTTCAGAGACAGCCTGACCCAGACAGAGCTCCTCCACTGTGACTGATCCACCCCCCTGTCCATCTGTCTTACCCTTTCCCTACCCTCCTTGCAGAAAATCACTTCAGAGAACTGAGTCCTTTCTATCATACAAAATGGTTACTTCATGACTTGGTGGGCAGTCCCACCCTTCCAGGGTACCCCTCAACCTCCATCAAATCAGCTCCACCTTTTTTCTACAATTCTGGATCAGCTGCTATCTCAGGGCACAATAGAACATGTTCCTCGGGATCAGATAGCCAAGGGTTTTTATTCCAGAATGTTTCTGGTCCAAGAAAAGATGGTCCTTGTAGACCAATTCTCGAATTGTCTCTAGTCAATCAGTATCTCAAGGTGCTTACTTTCAAGGTGCTCACCTTACAGCATCTCTTACCTCTTATCCCTCACCAAGCCTTTATGACATCCCTGGTACTGAAGGATGCTTACCTTCACATCCATATTCACCCCAGCTGCAGGAAATTCCTGTGTTTCTTAATGGGTTCTTCACATTTTCACTTTTCTGCATTGCCATTTGGAGACTCTACAGTGCCAAGAGTATTCACAAAGTGTCTAGCCCCTGTTACTGCCCATTGCAGAATGCAGGACATACAAATGTACTCCTACCTAGGTGACTTCCTAATCACGTAAACATGGCCTTGGAGGCCCTAGGTTTCACAGTGAACCTACAAAAATCCCAAATGACACCAAGTGAAGACCTTGTCTTCTAGGGGTGCAGGATAAGGACAGACACGATGTCAGCCTTTACCCTTTGCCAGAAGATGGAAACCCTCACCCACTACTACCAATTTCTCCTTCCTCTCCCAGCCATCTCAGCTAGGGAATTTCTGAGGGTCCTGGCCACATGGCCGCCTCGATCCCCATGCTTCTCTTGGCCAGGCTGCATGTGAGGAAAATCCAGTGGGTCTTGAGGAATTTGTGGAGCCAACACACACATCCTCTGGAATTTACACTCCCTCTTCTCCCATGCCTGAAAACAGAACTGTCATGGTGGATCTCCAGCATTACCCTCAGTCAGGGGGTACCTCTGCAGATCCCTCCTCTCACACAACACCTCTACACAGATGCATCAGATCCAGATTTGGGAGCCATCCTCCACAGGAGCAACAGTCTGAAGAAAGGTCAGGGAGAGTGGTCCACCCAGAGAAAAAGGGACCACATCAACATAAAGGAACTGACGACCCCTCTCTTGGCACTGCAGGCCTTCTAAGAGATTCTTCTGCCAGTCATCTTGAAGGTAATCACAGACAATGTGACGGTTCTGTGGTATATTGACAAGATGTTATCCACTCTACACCTTGGCAGTTCAAATTTGGTCCTAGCGGCGAGCCTTCACATACACCTGCAAGCTGTTTATATTCCCTCAGCAGAGAATGTGATGGCAGACACCTTCAGCAGAACCTTAGCACCCTCTCATGAATGGATGCTTCACAGGGAAGTGTTTTTGGATCATACAGGTGGGGTATTCCACAGGCAGATCTGTTTGCCTCCTCTCAGAACAGACAGATGGTCCTCTTTTGCATGAGAACTCCTCATCCACAAGCTTGGAAGGTGGACGCCTTCTCTTTTTCGTAGGAGAGGATGTCCCTTTATGCCTTCCCCTTTCACACTGATTCAGAAAGTCCTTCTGAAGATTCAGAGGGACAAGCCAAAAATCCTGCTGGTGACCCTCTTTTGGCCAAGATAGAATTGTTTCCCCCTACTATTTCTCTTAGCCTAGGGCAATCGCCACAGGTTACCTCACTGATTCAACTTACTCGCACAAGACAATGGATTCCTCATACACCCACAGGTACTCAACCTCAAATTGACCTTATGGGTGATAGAATTTTGATTCCCCTTTAGACATCTGTATTCAGAGGACATACTCAGTGCCCTGCAGGAGGCCAGGAAACCTAGTACCAGGCAAAATTACTTATCTAAATGGAAAAGATTCTCCAGGTGGTGTCTCAAGAACAAACAGGACCAATTATTTGCTCCAGTACCTGTGGCCCTTTCTTATTTGTGTGAGCTGCTACATTCTGGAATGATGTATTCTTCTTCTGTTAAAGTGCATTTGTCAGCCATCTTCGCTTGTCTCACTTTAGTACCCCCACCGGCATCCAGTCTAGACGTAAAACTCTTTTTAAAAGGGGTTCTCCATATTAGACCACCTCATAAGCCTATTCCTCCATTTTGGAACCTTAATTTTGTGCTGGAAAAACTCACGTTACCTCCCTTTGAACCAGCCCATTCAGCATCACTTAAGTTATGTACTTGGAAAACAGTTTTGCTGGTGCCTCCTACTTCTGCCAGGAGGATCTCCGAAATCCAAGCTCTTATGGCCACTCCTCCATACCTTGCCTAACACAGAGATAGGGTCTGCTTCAGAACCAATCCTTCCTTCACACGTAAGGTGGTTAATGAGCTCTCCTTGAATCAGACCATTAATCTACTTGTTTTTTCCTTCAGCCTCAGAACTCTTCAGAAATGACTTTGCATTCCCTGGATGTTCATAGACAACTGAGGTATTATCTGGACAAGACCAAATCCACTAGAAAGTCTGACCAGTTTTTTGTCACCTTTTACCCTAGAGCCCTGGGCAAAGCAGTGTCAAAACAGACCATTGCCTCATGGATTTCTAAGGCTATCTAATTTTGCGATTCCTTTCATGGAAAGGAATTGAACTCCAATGTGAAAGCCCATTCTACCAGAGCAACTGCCTCTTCGTCAGCTTTCTTCAGGGGCATTGACTACACTTCCATTCTGGAAGCAGCCACCTGGTCTTCTGTACATGCTTTCACCAAACATTACAAGTTAGCCTTGATTTCTAGAGCAAGGGTTGGGTTTGCCAGGTCAGTTTTGCAGGGTCTCGTCGACTCTGGCTCCCAACCTACGTCCCAGGCTCCTACCTAAAGCTTTGGTATTATTTCTATTGTTATGAATACTGCAACATGAGAATAGAAGGACATAGAATAGTTGTGTAAGAACTTACCATAACCATAGGTGTCCTTCTTTTCCATGTTGCAGTATTCAATCCCCCTTCTTACCCCCTTATTTAAGTGTTGGTTTTCCTTTGTTTGTTTGTTTTCCTTAAAGGGGTGTAACAGCTGCCATATAGTTCTACAGCTTAAATACTTCACTGAGTGGTGGTATGTGTGGGTCTGAAAAGCTTCTTTCCTTCTAGCCTCCCAGGGGTACATAGGTGTGCGACAGTCAGCTCTGAGTTGGGTACATGCAGATGTCACATATATAGCCGACATAGGTTTATGGCTCTGACATGCAACATTGTACGTACCCCTTATCCAAAGACTTTGGTATGCTGGCTGGATGTCTGGTGCTGCAGGCAACAACCTCCCTATTGTTATGAATACTGTAACATGAAGAGAAGGACATCTATGGTTATGGTAAGTTCTTGCACAATTATTCTTTATGTACTTACCATAACTTGGCTTCTGTGTTGTCCAGTTTCATTATGTATCACATCCCGCCCTCCTTCCCCCTTCCTTTTACAGCTGAGAGTAATATGGAGTATAAGGAAACCCACTGGTTGTTAGTTTGGGCTCTGGTTGGTAGCTTTCTCTGTCTGTCTAGTACCAGTGGTTCTGACTATATTTAGGAAGTGGCAGCAAACTTGATCTGAGGGTTTGAAGAGGAGTGAGGCATTATGGGAGAGGGAGGAGTTTGAGGCTTGGATCGTATGTCTGGATGAAATGGCCAAGTCAGATCCAAAGATCCATTCATGATGCATAATGAAATTAGACAGCACAGATGCAAAGTTATGGTAAGTACATAACTTCTAATTCACACACATACATAGTTTAAAGGGTTTACTATTGAAAATGCGAACGGCACTTGGGCGACAGTCAGATAGTCGAACGTTTAAGGTCGTAAACACGGATGTCGAAGACATAATAATCAATCTAGGAACGGTTTTAACATGGGTCGAGGTAGGGAAGATGTTTGTAGTAGGGAATAATACTGAACACCTACCTCGACCCATGTTAAAACCGTTCCTAGATTGATTATTTTGTCTTCGACATCCTTGTTTACAACCTTATACGTTCGACTATCCGACTGTCGCCCAAGTGCTGTTTGCATTTTCAATAGTAAACTGTTTAAAGGGAAGTCTGTTGAATCCTCCAGTTCCACACAGCTTTCTTCCTGGGCCTGGTAGTACTGCCACCACTCTGAAGAAAGTCAGAGACTTCCAGTTACTGGTATGCTCTGATTGTGACAGTTGAGATCTGTTTTACAGGTAGTTGGCCGAAGCAGTCCCAGACGTGGCTCTTACAGTGTGTTATTCATCATTGTAAATGGTTACCCTCTTCTCAGTTAAGCAACAGTGCATAAATACTTTGGCAGTAAATAAATATCAGCTACAGTAGCTTAAAGATAATTAAAATAGGTTTTACTTAAATAATAAAGAAAATAGCACAAAGACCAAATAAAATACGCATAGGTTGACACACAGAAAAGATTAAAGTAAAGTACAATAAACATAGATAGAATGCATACAGAAAAATTTAACTCCTGCTATCTAAGTTTCCTGGCTAGCTGCTACAAGGAGTACTGTACCTTAAAATAACTAGCTAATTTCCACAGATAGGATGTTCTCACAGCAACTTCCCACTAGTCTCTCAACATTTTTGCTGCTAAAGAGACCAGCTACCCGCACACCCATCACAACAGTATGAGTTTGTCCCAATACCTTCACACCTCCTGCTGCTTTAATTGCATCCCAAATGGGCCTTAAAAAGTTTGTACATTCCAATGCTGTTTCACCCTTAGTTTCATAGTTTCATAGTATAGTACTAGGCTATCTGCCCTGGGGCATTTGTAAGCCTAGCCATAGTGATGTGGCTTTTGCCACATCATGAAATGGTACAAAAAATGTACAGAATAAATTTAGACTACTGTGCCTCTGTCTAGTAGTGACACAATGAAGGTCC
This sequence comes from Protopterus annectens, assembly GCF_019279795.1. Classification (NCBI taxonomy): domain Eukaryota; kingdom Metazoa; phylum Chordata; order Ceratodontiformes; family Protopteridae; genus Protopterus; species Protopterus annectens. Next base: position 979,028,404 of record NC_056745.1, read on the forward strand.
CCTTATATAATAGAATTAGTGTACTGTGCTCCTGTCTAGCAGTGACACAGAAGTGACCCCTGGGGTAAACTTACGATCTCCCATCCACTCATCAAGATTTCTCTTGAAGAGAGTCAGTGAGGGGCTCTGCCTAATACGAACTGGGATCTTGTTCCAAAGCATGGGAAGCCTCTGGGTTATGAATCTATCCCTCCAGCATGTCCTATTCATACTTGTGCCGAGGTTTAAGTCTTTAGCTCTCGTGGTCCTGATGGATTTGGATTTTTTGAGGTGGAGCATGTCCATCAGATCCTGATTGGACATGGCCTTGTACGTCAGGCAGAGATCACCACTGAGCAGGCGGTATGCTACTGAATAGAGCTGAAGTTTCTTTAGTCTGGCAGAATAAGACATATGTTGGAGACCCTTGATCCTCTTGGTGAGGTACTTTTGTGGTCTCTACAGCTGTTGCAAATGCCGGGTGAGGTACATACCAAATGGGGCATTGTACTCAATCATGGGTCTGATGAGGGAGGAGTAATGACGTCCTTGGATCTGGATGTGAATCCCTTCATGATGAGGTGTGCAAGGTAGAATGTTTTTCTAACCACTTTGGCAACGTGGGTGTCAAGTGAGAGGTCGCTGTCGACTTGGGTCCCTAGATCTCTGATTACTTTTTCCGTACTCAGTGGGTTGCTGTCTATGTGATAATTTGTGGGTACTTTGTTTTTCCCAAAGGGGATGACTGTACATTTTTTGGCATTTAGTTTAAGGCCGTGACTCTGGCACCAGTTGTCCGTTTCTGTGAGGACTTTTTGTAGGATGTATGTGTCCGCTGGTGTATCGACTATGGCGCCTAGTTTGCAGTCATCTGCGAACTTTGTCAGCCACAACCCTCCCATGTTTGCTTTGACATCTGAGAAATAAATGCCGAACAAGAGGGGTCCCAGAACAGATCCCTGTGGGACACCACTTGTGACTGGCTTTGAGTCTGACATTGCTCCAACGATTTTAACTTTATGGGTTCTGTCCTTTAGCCAGTTTGCAACCCATCTAGTGACATAAGGGTTTACGTTTAAGCTGTTGAGCTTATCTATGATGCCTGAGTGGGGTATTGTGTCGAAAGCCTTAGCCAAGTCCAGGTAGGCTGTATGGACTGCTTTGCCCTCATCAGTGGCTCTAGTGACTGTTTCGAAAAAGTCAACCAGGTTCAAAAGGCAGGATCTGCCCTTTACAAAGCCGAACTGGGTGGGGTCAAGTGTCTGTAGGTCCCCTATGTCTCTGTTTATGAGTTCCATAATGATTCTTTCCATAGCTTTGCAGACCAGGCTGGTTAAGCTTATGGGGCGGTAGTTCCCAGGGTCTATAGAGGTACCCCCTTTGTGGAGTGGGGGACCACTGTTGCTGTACACCAGTGTTCAGGTACATATCCTGAAGTAAGGCTAAGGTTAAATAGCATTTTTATGTGTGGGTTTAGCTCCTCTTGGAGTTCACGTAACACGCAACCCGGGATACCGTCAGGTCCAATTGATGCTGTGTTTTTAGCTTTGTTTAGGGCGGTTCTCACTTGGACATCTGAGATGACAGGGAGATTACATTCAGCTGGGATAAGCATTTCTTCTTTTGGGGGTTTGGGAGGGGAGAAATTTGCACTGAACCTGTCAGCCAGAATGTTGGCAATATCTGTGGGTTCAGTGTATTGTTTGTTGTTGTGAACTAACTCTGAGCATATCTGAGGGTTTCCGCCCAGGTTTCTAACATAGCTGAAGAAGGCTTTGTGGTTATCTTTAGTGTCCTTAGCGATTTTTCTCTCAAAGTTGGCCTTGGATGTTTTTATGAGAGAACGTAATTTTCTGCTAATGTTGATCAGAGATGTCTTCCCTTCATGGGATTTTGCTCTGACGTGCAGTAGCTTCCTTCTTTTGTTATACAATTTGTTAATGTCTGAGGTCCACCAGACAGGATGCTTGCCTCTGGTGAAGAGGGACTTGGATTTATTTGGGATTGCATGATCCATGCATTCTTGGAGATGTCCATAGAAAGCATTTGTGAAGGATTCGGCATTGTGGGATGTGGTATCCACTGGCACAGTGGGCTTAAAGGATACCATCTCAGTCTTAAGAAGAGTGAAGTCTGCTTTTGAGAAGTTTTTCACTGTGGTCTTTTGTGCTGGGGGTGGAGGTGGGATATGTATATCCAGGGTGATTAGTTTGTGGTCAGATCTCACTAGTGAGGGGTATACTTCCGGTGTGGAGCATTTTGTCCCCATGTTTGTGATGATCAGGTCTAGTATATTATCTCCCTAGTGGGAGAGGTGACTAGTTGTTCCAGTGCATTTGAATTTATGAATTCCAGGAACCTTTGGGCTAGGGTATTAGGGCTAGAATAATGTACCCAATCTATGTTTGGGTAGTTGAAGTCTCCCAGTATGATGGTATTTTGTGATACATTCATATCCTCCAATGTCTTCAGGAAGGCTGAGTGGGGTTCCTGAGATTGGGAGGGTGGTCTGTAACATGTTACCAGTTGTATAGCATTTTTGCCTATGGTTAGTTGCACCTGTATGGTCTCTGATGCTTCATGTGTTGCTACTAACCTGGAGGTGTGGGTGTCCTTGATGAATATGGACACTCCCCTCCTTTGTGGTTCGCCCGGGTTTTGGGGCCGAAAAGCATGATACGAGGTATAGCCTGGTAGCGCTGGGGTGCTCTCAAGAGCCTTGAACCAGGTTTCAGTTACTGCACAGACGTCTATGTTCTCCATGCTGAGGAGTGCATCGAGTGCCTGCATCTTGAGATTTAGACTTCTGACGTTGAGCAGCATTACCCTTAGTTTTTTTCCATTTTTGTTTTCTAAGGAGGTGGGTTTGTCTTTTGAGCCTTGCCTAAAAAGGCACTATGGGGGTGGCAAGAGCCTTAGCCAATATCCGGAAGCCCAGTGGTGACAGGTGTAAGCCATCCCTTGCGAAGCAGCGTGGCTTGTCCAACATGTCATCCCAGGCAGACAGACATTGGATCCCCTTAGAATGACACCAGTACTTGAGCCAATTATTAAAGCTGATCATCTTGTCTTTGTATTGTGGTATCATTCTTGGTGAGGGCGAGATGCTGCTCAGGGTCAGGGTCATACCAGCCTGGGCTACATAATCGGAGAGCTCCTCTATGTCTCTTTTCATGTAGTCCAGGGAGGTACGTCTCAGGTTATTCACGCCAGCATGGACAGTGACGGAGTCATATTTGTACTTGCTTTGGAGTGACTTGAGTGCGTGTGCTATGTGGCGGATCCTAGCTCCCGATAGACAGCTCACAGTCACCCTCTCCTTGTTCAGCCTGGTCAGCGGGACATCAATGTGTCTGACTATAGAGTCACCTATTACTAGTGTATCAGGCATGGTGTTTGGCCTTAAGGGCTGTGATTGGTTGACACACTGATTTATTGAAGTATGCGTTGCATGTGTTTTGTTTTGAGGTGGTGGATTTTTGGATGTCTGCTTTGGGAGCCATTGTTGTTTTGGTAAGTTTTTTATTAGAGCCTCCGAGTATGTCTTTGTGTTTTTATGTGTTTGGTTTGCAGTTGTGGTAGGTCTATGTGGGACTGGGATTGTTGTGTGTGTGGTTACCATCTCCTCCTGTCTGGTCATGCCAGCCCTGAGTTGAGAGAGTTCAGCCTCCAGTTTGGCTATATAGTTGCATCTCTCACATGTATTTGTGTTTGTTGGGAGGAGGAGAGGGTTGTTTGTGTACATGAGACAATTGTAGCATTGTCTCAAGATACCCAGATTGACCAGCTGAACTGGAGAGGACGCCAGTAATCTACCACTCGACATGCTAGAACAGTATAAGGGAGTGCTGTACCTTTAAGGGAAGTGGATATTCACAGGGGTGGTAGGTAGATGTAGTGCTTTACTTAGTACGAGAGTGCTTACTTAGTAGAGAAGTATTGAGGACAAGTGCTAGGCTTATAATATAGTGAGTAGTCTGATTATACTAAGAGTAGAGCTTCCTTAAGGGAAAATTTGAAGAGCAGACTTGGCGGAGCCAGAAGAAGTTTAATCTTGTTTAACTGACGCTGCGCTATGCGCACAACCGCGCAAAGCCGTGCAAACGCGGATTTTAAACAGGGAACTACAAAATTTATTTTTATTTAGTTTATATTTGTTGACCGGGCTAGTCTAGCTGGAGAATATTTCCATTTTCAGTAGAGGCCCGGGGAGAAAAGCTCCACAAAACATACTAGTAAGACATACTAATAAAAAAAAAATGAAAAAAGACAACAATACAAAAACTACAGCAAACAAAGACATAAAAAATACCTAGTCAAATTACAAAAGAAAGACATTTCATGGATAAAAGGATAAAAGTAATAGCATCTAATTTTGGGTAGCCTATTAGAGTGCAAGTAAATTTGAATGTTAATAAGATTTAGAAACGGTCAAAAGAGAAGAACAAAAGTCAGTTGAGTAAGAGAGGAGAAATAGATGCAAAAAAAATCAAGCAGATCTGAGGTATTAAACAATACATAAAGCGAGAGTTAGTTATAGAGATAGCTTAAAACAAGCATAGGGGCTGAATAGTAGAGTGGAGAAAGTAGAGGTGAAGAAAACAGAGTAAAGGTAAGATTGTTAGTCAGGTTTATTACAGGAACAGAGCCAGTGACTTTTGAAGTACAGTTTGATTTTATGTTTGAAGAGAGGTAAAGATGTGATCAGTGTTATATCATTAGGTAATAGATTCCATCTTCTGCCTACTGTGTTAGTGAATAGAGAGTCGCCGGCTGAGTTATTTGACTTTATTGAACTGGCCATGAGTTTACTAGAGGAGCGAAGGGAGTTAAGATTGTTATAAGGGATTAAAAGTTTAGAGAGTATGGGTGTGTTATCAGGTTGGTGCAGTATTTTATGGGCAATGGTAAGTTGAGGAATTACTAGATAGTTTTGGAATTCAAGCCAGTCTAGTAGTTTTAAGTTAAGACAGTGGTGAGTTCTGAAGGGATTACCAGTGGCGAAGTGGGCAATGTTGTTATAATAAGTTGCCAGTTTGTTAAGGTTAGCTTTCTTAAGGTTGGTAAAAATGGGAGAGGCATATAGAAGAGTTGATATAAGATGGGAGTGAGCAATTTTGGCTCGAGTAGTTGCAGTTAGGAAAGGTTTAATTTGATATAAGGATCCTATTTTTCTGTTGACTAATTTAATGGTGTTATTAATATGTTGATCGAAGGAGAGATTATTGTCGATGGTTATTCCTAACAGTTTAGTCGTCAGGTCAGGTGAGATGACAGTGGCATTGTTTGAGGAGATAGTGAAGTTTAAGGGGGGGGTCCGAGTGGTGGGGGTGAAGAGGAGAAGTTTAGTTTTTTTGGCATTCAGCAGGAGGTACCGTCTAGAGAACCATGTTTCTACTGTATTGAAGATATTTTGAGTAAGTGATATAAGTTCCGTGGTGGATGATGCTGAGCAAATAAGGGTAGAGTCATCTGCATATTGAATGCAGGTTGCTTGAGGGATTACAGAATGAAGATCATTAATGAAGAGGGAGAAAAGAAGTGGTCCAAGAATGGAGCCCTGGGGAACACCAATGGTAACAGGCAATAGAGAAGAAATGTGGTTATCCCATAGAACTGCTTGTTGTCTGTTACTAAGATAGGATCTAAACCATTTAATGGCTAGGTTATCAAAAGAGAGGAATTCAAGAATGTTAATTAAAAAAGAGTGGTTGACCATGTCGAAAGCTTTAGAGAGATCAATGAAGAGAGCAGAAGATAGAAGGTTATTGTTGCGGTTCCTGTTGATAGTGTCTACAAAGGAAAGGAGAGCAGTTGTAGTGCTATGATGAGGTCTAAAACCATGTTGACAGTTTGCTATTATGTTGTATAGAGAGAGATACTGAACAAGTTGCTGGTGAATGCATTTCTCCATAATTTTTGCTAAAGGTGAAAGGAGAGCAATTGGTCTATAGTTAGAGTAATCAATAGAGTTTCCACCTTTATGTAGTGGGATAATATGAGAGACTTTCCAGATGTCTGGGATGGTTCCCTCTTGGATTGTCCTATTTATGAGTATGGATATAGGGTATGCGATTACTTTAACAGCCTTTTGGAGATAAAGAGAAGGGAGCTTGTCAGCAGAAGGGGTACAAGGTTTCAGTTTATGAATAAGTCTGTAGATGAAAGAGGTAGAGATAGGTTGTAGTGTGAAGTTGTAAGAACAGTCTGCTAGGTTACTTGGAGGGTAGAAATTGTTGGTGTTAAGTTGTCTAGCTAGAGATTGAATAGTGTCAGTAAAGAAAGAGTTGAAAGCATTTGCAGTAAGGTGCGGGGTGTCTGAGTCAGCATTAAGGGGGGTAGGAGTTTTAGATGTTCCTGGGGAAAGGAGTCTATTGACTGAAGACCAGAATTGTTTAGGATTGTTAAGATGAGTTTGTTGAAGTTCACAGTAGAAGTTTTTTTTGTCAGTAATTATTGCTTTTTTTGCCAGATTTCTAAGCTGGCGGAAATGGAGAAGATCAGAGTTGTCTCTATGGTATCTCCATTTGGCCCAGACTTTATTTCGTGAGAGAATTCGTTTTTTAGTTTCGTTAGAGAGCCATGGGGCTGTATTAGACTTCATTTTGATGGTGCATTCGGGAGCATGTTTGTCAAGAATAGATAAGAAAGTGGTATTAAAGTATAATGCTGCATTTTCAAGAGGAAGTGATTTTAAGGGGTTCCAGTTACACATGCTGAGTTCAGTTTGAAATAGGTCTATTATTAAAATGTTTGGTAGAGCGTATTTTTCTTATATTAGGGAGGATTGGGAAATCAGTCTTTTTTCTTTTTATATATATTAAACAGTGATCACTGACATCATCTGGCATGGTTCCTACTTTATAAGAAATTTTGACTTTATTTATGAGTATCCAGTCTAAAATACTCTCTTTCTTACTAGGCTTATTGAATCTTGTAGTTGAGGTAATGGATTGGGTGAAACCATGGAGGTTCATATGAGAGGAAGGATTTTCAGCATTAATACTGTTCCAGTCTATATTAAAGTCACCTAGAATTATAGTTTCTTGGGGGTAAGTAGCAGATACCCAACTGAGAAAGTCTTCTAAAATGGATATATTGTTGCCTGGTGGCAAGTACATGCAGATGATGTGAAGGGATTTCTTAGCATTTATTTGGAGTTTAGTTATGATGGCTTCTACTTTACTGTCCTGGGTTGGGCAAGGTGGAAGGGTGGAGATATTTAGTTGATTCTTAAAGAGAATTGCTACTCCACCACCTTTACGTTTTGAACGGTCGAGTCTTACTATATTATAGCCTTGCGGTATAATCTCAGTATCTTTAGTGACTGGTTTTAGCCAGGTCTCTGAGAGGCAGAGAATGTCAAATGAATGGGTATCAAGGAGGGCATGCAGGTGGGATACTTTGTTGTTTATACTTTGAATGTTAAGATGTCCTATTAGGAGGGTATTATTGGATGCAGGTCTAGTCAGTTGAGGAGAGGGGTATACTGGGCCAGGGTTGGGGTGGATGTCACCATCTTGTAAGGTGGGTTTAACTGGTTTGGTTTTGAAGATGCTCTTTAGAAGGGGTTGTACTTTCATTTTTTTATCAGAGGGTAAGACATAGTTGAGGTGGGACAGTCTGTGGAATTTAGGTAGATGATAGGAAGGGGTGGAAGTAGTATTTGAGTGTGAGATAAGACAAGTATGTATACATGTTGTGGTATGTTTCTGTGTGTAGATAGGCTGGATAATAAGTGGATTTTCAAAGAAGGTAAGAAAAAAGATCTAGAAATGGTCCAAAACAACCAATTACTACAGCTTCTTGTGCTGAGGTCACTTCCTACAGGGACAGGTAGGCTGCTCAAGGCTCCCCACTCCCACTGGTGAGCAAAGAAACTTCCTTCTATCCAAGTAAGGTAATGGACAACACAGGAACTACACCACAGCCCAGAATACAGCAATGCCTGTAAACTGGTCTAAACTAGTCGAGGAGAGGCGGGAAAACAAGGATTATTTTTTGTTTTCCTGATAGAAACACACAGAAAATGCAGAAACAGTGATAAATCAGTTACACAGGCTAGCACACTTTAGTGGGCAGCCTCAACAGTTAAATTAAACAAACAAACAAACTTTCGATCAAATTCGACTAAAAAGTAACTTTAAGTGCAGATTTTAAAAAATGCAGCAAACAGTTAAAAAAACAGTTCAAGCTAGTTCAGGGTAAGCTACAGAAGCTATTCCAAGTAAAAAAAAAAGCAAAGATACTTAAATCCAGAAAGTAGTCGCTTTTCTGAGTTCTCTGTAGCTAGGACCACTCTGCAGGACCACGAGGAGCTTGTCTGAGCAATATAGCCTTGTCTGTTATGTTAGGAGAAGGTGCCATCTTGTCTGTGAACTAGCCCTCACTCTGCCCTTTAACATCTGGACAAACAAAAGTTTTTACTAGGTAATGTACATTGCCAGTCAACATGCCAGAAACAGATGAAAATGCAACACACAAAGAGGATACATTTTGTTTGCTTCAGCCTTAGAGTTGCTACCTTTCATTGTGGCAAAAACCAGATGAAGGCCACACCCCTAGCACCTCCCCTCTCCCTGCCCATTTTCAGCCCATTTTGTGATGTCATCGTCACATCAGATGAGGGGGGAACACCTTCTTTTCCACGCTTGAGATGCCTTTTTCTGCAGATTTACTATGCTTTTCTATAAAAAAAGCATAGTAACCGTAGATTTAACAAACTTCGATAGTCTGTTTCTTTTTTAAACAGAATACCAGAGTTTGTACAGTATTTTCTGGACTACTGGACAATTGGTTTGATTTCTAGATAGTCTGAAAAAAAATGGATAAGTGGCAACCTTATTCAGCCTAGCATAATCACATTTCACA